>NC_057401.1:45846428-46146428 GCF_019320065.1 Cervus canadensis | reverse complement strand
TTTGACATTTTATATATTAAAAATGTCACTTAATTATAGAAGTAAGAATGGTAGAGCAGTTTTCTTGTGTGTAATTCACTCAACCTATTCTTTAAATCTCTTAAGAGAAAATGGCAAATGCTTTCTATCCTGTGTATTTAGAAATACATGGATGATGGCACATCAACATCTTTTAAAAGTATTGTAGAGGTTGTTCTCCTAGCTACAACTGCTTCTAAGAGATTCTGCAGTAAATAGGTTCACTTAGTCCATGGCAGAATGAGATTCTTGGGTGTTGAGACCAAATAATATCAATAAACCATCAGATGCAAAATGTAATCTCTGTAATTAATAGTGGTGCCACAAGAGAGGATTTTTCAATGGCTGGTTGATCATAGAATCTCTAGAACTGAAATATATGTGCAGAATTCTAAAGTTCACACAATTTATATAACAGGGAAACCTTGTGGTTGGTCAGGCAGAAAAAATGATGCTCCAACTAAAACAAAGATGTATAGCTCTTCAGCCAAATTGTGGACCTGAGTCATTTCAAAGTTTCAGGGTCCGGGGAATGATTAACTATTAAAGTACACCTGAGTGATAAACATGGTAACAGCACAAATATCTGCTCCCTAGATTTCTAAATGAGACTGTGGACATTTTCTAGGCTAATTATGAACTAGGGAGACAGAAATAACTGGACATTTTGAGACTGTTAATAAAAGTTTCAAGTTAGTGATAATATCTTGGTACCTAAAAGAGTTTTGGATCTACTGGCTAAAAGTGTTAGTTGCTCAGTCATGTCTGAATCTTTGCAACCCCATGGACCGTAGCCCACCAGGCTCCTAACTCCATGAGATTTCCCAGGCAAAAATACTGGAATGGGTTGCCATTTCCTTCTCCAGGGGATCTTTCCAACCTGGATCAATATATTAAAGTCAACTTTTTATCTAAATTTCACTTCATGATCAGCTCAGTGAGGCCTCAAACCCAATCCAAAAACAATGGTGACAGATTCTAGGAATGTTAATTGGAATAAACATGCTAAAAAACTAGAAGAAAATTTCCAACAGCTAGCTAGCATTCATTCTTTTACCACTTTCTTAATCTCATATTTATATTTTTGTATATCACACCACATCAGCTCCTGTCTCACAGGCAGAGACTTCACCACATTGAAATTTATAAATTCCTGTAATTCCATGTCCTTAACTCCTGACTGATTCAAGCATAGGATTCTGAAAGGATCTCATCAGTTCTTAGTGACATCTCTGGTTGATAGATCCCAGGGTCTTATCACTGGAGGAATTCAGAACAGTGAGTGGAAGAGAGCCAGAAGAACATCCCTCCTTGACTAGCACAGAATCCCTACTCTTGGCAACTACAGAGTTGACCTATCTCTGGCTTTCTACTTTACTGATCCAATAGGTTTTCTTAAGAATCTAACTATATTCACTAACTGGAGATTGACTAAAACTTGAAAACAAATCATTTTAACTTCCTGTGACAAGCTCCAGATGTATAACTGGAAAGAAAACAATCTTTGTTAGTTTAGTTAGCTCCATATAAAATTATTTTTTTTTTAATTTCTGAATTTTTCCCTTTGTTCTCAAAAAATTCAAAAAGTTCTGTTCACAAGAAAGCAATTTTCTCATTAAGCAAAAAGAATGCTGGCCATCTTAACATAATACTTTGAGAAAAATCTTAATATCATTTATTACTTGGTAAGTGTGAGATTTTTCTAAATAAATGTCCAGCCACAATGACATTTAATGCTCACTTCAGTGGAATTAACACTTTCTAAGAATTTGCCATTTGAATCCCTGAGGATGTGTTTCAAAACAGGTAATATCTACCTCATTAGAACCAGTAGTATTAAGTTATTCCCAGGACATTCTGTGAAAGTTTTTAAATTTATTGGTGGACTTATTAACATTTTGTCCTAAATTTAACCTGTTATTTGAAGATTTAAAAAATCATTTTAAAAAGGCATAAATAAGGACTTGAAACTTTGGATATTTGAATATTAAGTTTAAACCACAAATTTTATCCAGCCAGCAGTTTAAATCCTACAAATTCATTAATAAAATTTATATTTTTAATACACAATGACAACTATTTTAAGCTAAATAATTTATGACTATGTTTTCTTCCTAAAACTTACATGCTCACATATAATTTATATTCAGTTTCATAGAAGAGACTATAATGCACATCTTGCTGAAATGTGCAAATGGGTGCTTAGGTATTTTTCTGTGTTCCTGCCCTTTCAATTTAAAGATGTAAGTTAACATATATTTGAGGATTGGGAAATTAACATTATTATTTTATATAACTGATCTCATGAATTCAAAAATAACTCATGTTTTGACTTAAAGTTTGAACAATCCTATACAACATACTAAAACAAAGAATAACAATTACAAAAATTAAAATTTTTAATTTTTATAATTAAAGAGTAAGACACAAGTTAGTGACTGAACAACAACAACACACTTTTGACAGAGGCCTTTGAAGTTTGCAAATAACTCAAAATTAAATAATCAAGTAACTATTTTATCAAATACATATTGAGGATGATTAAGATGATAGGAAATTTATCACTGGCATGACAAAATGCCTCTAAATACTTATAAATATGTCATTTAATTTCAGTATAAAATAACCTCTACAAAGGAACAAGAAATCCAATTGAAGAAAAGGGTGTGTTCCTGTAGACACTAAGTTTCAAGACCATGGGTAAACATTTGATTTAACTGCTGTAATACTCAAGCATTATTTAGATAATTACACAGTATAATTGTTCTTCTTTGTGATTCTATGTAGTGGCCAGAACTAGTCAGTTAGGTGGACCAGTATCCCTTTTGAATTACTATGTCAGAATAAAATTAGGGCAGGGTTTAAAAGATACAGTTAATAAAATTTTAGAATTTTAATGAAAATATAAAGTTAAAAAAAAACCTAAAGATTTCTTGCTTATCCACTTGATACATGCACATAAACACAGTATAGTCATGAGTTTTAATAGTGATATTTAAATTATTAATTAAATATCATGTTAATTGAAAGGATTTTAAAACAAGTGGTAAAAAAATTATGAATAAAAAATCTGGAAGAATAATAATAATATAAAGTAAAATAAGGTACAAAGGATATAAACTTTTACTGTCAATGACTTTAACCCCTACCCTCACACACACACACAAAGAAAAATCACTAAAAGTTTTAATATTTTTAAGCATCTGGAATTATTCTCAGATGAAAATTGAAGACAACTTTAGAAACTATAAATATTTCTCCTTTTATGCCTTTAAAAAGAAAAAATATATATCTTAACATTAGAATTAATGTCAGAGTATAAGAGGTTATAATATCGGTAATATTTTATGTTAAAATATGGGATGTGCATTGGCATCTAGAAAGCAAATTATGTTTCAAGTAGAAATACAATTTTATAATATACTTCTATATGTGATCATAAATAATTTGGTAAAAGGAAAATCTGAAATTTCTTCTCAATAATATGCATAGAGAAGAAGTTATACATATCTGGAATGCTTAATAGTTAAAATTTTGGAACAACTTCTAAAAATGTAATATGATATTGTCCATTCATTCAAGTATGGTTATGTTAACAACTATATTTTAAATATAGCAAATGCTGCAACAAAATTTCAAATAACCAAAAACAATGTTTTACTAGACCTGCTAGTAAAGCAGCATATTTGCTTCAGAAGTCTCTTTTTTTTTAAACCTTTTAATTAATTTTTTTTCATTTGTTTTTATTAGTTGGAGGCTAATTACTTTACAATATTGTAGTGGTTTTTGTCATACATTGACATGAATCAGCCATGGATTTACATGTATTCCCCATCCCGATCCCCCCTCCCACCTCCCTCTCTACCCCATCCCTCTGGGTCTTCTCAGTACACCAGGCCCGAGCACTTGTCTCATGCATCCAACCTGGGCTGGTGATCTGTTTCACTATAGATAATATATATGTTTCGATGCTGTTCTCTCGAAACATCCCACCCTCGCCTTCTCCCACAGAGTCCAAAAGTCTGTTCTGTACATCTGTGTCTCTTTTTCTGTTTTGCATATACGGTTATCGTTACCATCTTTCTAAATTCCATATATATGCGTTAGTATACTGTATTGGTCTTTACTTTCTGGCTTACTTCACTCTGTATAATGGGCTCCAGTTTCATCCATCTCATTAGAACTGATTCAAATGAATTCTTTTTAATGGCTGAGTAATATTCCATGGTGTATATGTACCCAGATGTCTCTTTCTAACAAATCAAAATAAACCTTATTCCAAAACCTTATTTTTCTTCTCCTTCTACAAATAACCAGCATCTTTAAGTGGTATGTGTTTATACGCATCTTTTTCTATTTTTACCAAAATGTGTATATCCAAAAACAACATGTAATTTAATATTGTATTCATTCCACTTAAATAATACCATATGGGGATTACTATTATTATTGTTTTAATCTTAGTTGAGGTTAAATCTTTGTTGAGGAATGGACATTGAGGTTTGTTCATTAGCAGTATAGTTATAGCAGTAAATAAAGTATACTAACATGTATTGATACAGACATTTCTCCAAAAATACATCATAATTTCATTTCTTTTCAATCTTACCTTACTGTCACAAACATAAAGGCTTTATTTCTCACAGATGCTAGCACTAAATTTTCCCCACTCTATACATAGCAATAGGTTTTCTAATATTCCTGAATTTAGATTTTTTCCTGTTGTCTTTCTGTCAGACAGTTCAAAATGCGGTATTTAGTTATTTACATCTACTACATTTTAAAAAATTTATGTACATTACAAGAAGATTCCACACTCCTATAAGGTATGAATAATCTTTTTTTTTTTAATAATCAAGCCTCCAAATACACAGAGAAATAATAGTATTAAAAAGCAAGCTTCATTTCTAAAATGAAGAAGCTTTATTTATGAACCAGTTATGATAAGAAACACCTTGCGAAAAAAAAAAAAGAAAACACCTTGAATAAGATATAAAATGTGTTCTTCTCAAAATCTGGCCTTTGAATGAGGGAAAGTCTCTAAAAATGCGGAAGCACATTAACACTGCATCTTATTTAAAATCATATAAATCCAACTATTTTTTAAGGTGAGTAGAAAAGACAGGACAAAAAATTGTCAAAGTTGTACTTTTCTGACCTTTATATATTGTTTAGAATTACTCTCAGTAATCAATTATGAATATGCCAGTTATATATTATCAGAGTTGAGATGAAGGAAAAGTTTTTTTTTTTTCTCCTCTCATTGCCATAGTTTTGTAACTGGTCCCTGTAGTAGTCTGTATTCATATTAGACATAAATAATTTTGAAAGAAGAGGCACAGAAAAAATATACAAATCCCATAAAGCAGCAATTAATTCAACTATCTGACTAGCTCTGGACAGTTTGCTTTAACTTTTGAAGGTTTATGGAAGACTCTTTTTTAGTTTCATCCTATCATCAAGGTCTAGCTGCCAGCATAATATACAAGACATTTGGACCTATCAGCATTTGACTTAATAGTCTGAGGTTGAAACTAGGATATATCTGCCAGCATGCAGCAAATATTGGTAGTTCTGATGCATGCAATTCAGGAATGAGCCTCCAACATCAGCTGTCTACTCAAGAACAGTAAGAACTGCTGGGTCAGGGGAGCCACTCCTTAGGGGGTCCATAAATGCCCTGGCCACTCACCCCTAGCCCAGAAAACTGACAAGTGTTAGAGCAGTAGGGAGGAGAAAGAAAACCAAGGAAGTGATCTGATCTCCTTGAAATCTCCAGGATTGGTTGCCATTTAGAAATCCAAACAGAACCTATTTGATAGTTAGTTAGATCTCTTTGAGGTCATTTCAGTAAGGATGACAGCAAGGAGACATAAGAAAGCCTTCCTCAGTGATCAGTGCAAAGAAATAGAGGAAAACAATAGAATGAGAAACACTAGAGATCTCCTCAAGAAAATTAGAGATACCAAGGGAACATGTCATGCAAAGATGGGCTCAATAAAGGACATAAATGGTATGGACCTAACAGAAGCAGAAGATATTAAAAAGAGGTGGCAAGAATACACAAAGGAACTATACAAAAAAGCTCTTCATGACCTCTACAATCATGGTGGTACGACCACTCAACTAGAGCCAGACATCCTGGAATGTGAAGTCAAGTGGGCCTTAGGAAGCACCACTATGAACACAGCTGGTGGAGGTGATGGAATTCCAGTTGAGCTATTTCAAATCCTAAAAATGATTCTGTGAAAGTGCTGCATTCAATATGTCAGCAAATTTGGGAAACTCAACAGTGGCCACAGTACTGGTAAAGGTCAGTTTTCATTCCAATCCCAAAGAAGGGCAATGCTAGAGAATGCTCAAACTACTGCACAATTGCACTCATCGTACATGCTAGTAAAATAATGTTCAAAATTCTCCAAGCCATGCTTCAACAGTACATGAACTGTGAACTTCCAGATGTTCAAGCTGGTTTAGAAAACCAGAGATCAAATTGCCAACATCTGCTGGATCATCAGAAAAGCAAGAGAGTTCCAGAAAAACATCTATTTCTGATTTATTGACTATGCCAAAGCCTTTGACTGTGTGGATCACAACAAACTGTGGAAAATTATTAAAGAGATGGGAATACCAGACCACCTGCATGTCTCTTGAGAAATCTGTATGCAGCCCAGGAAGCAACAGTTAGAACTGGACATGGAACAACAGACTGGTTCCAAATAGGGAAAGGAGTATGTCAAGGCTGTATATTCTC
This sequence comes from Cervus canadensis, assembly GCF_019320065.1. Lineage (NCBI taxonomy): Eukaryota > Metazoa > Chordata > Mammalia > Artiodactyla > Cervidae > Cervus > Cervus canadensis. The sequence goes on along the minus strand of NC_057401.1, from coordinate 46,139,656 downwards.
ACTTTGCTTATTTAACTCATATGCAGAGTACATCATGAGAAATGCCAGGCTGGATGAAGCACAAGCTGGAATCAAGATTACTAGGAGAAATATCAATAACTTCAGATATGCAGATGACACCATCCTTATGGCAGAAAGCAAAGAAGAACTAAAGAGCCTCCTGATGAAAGAGAGAGGAGAGTGAAAAAGTTGGCTTAAAGCTCAATATTCAGCAAACTAAGATCATGGGATCTGGTCCCATCACTTTATGGAAAATAGATGGGGAAACAGTGGAAACAGTGTCAGGCTTTATTTTGGGGGGTTCCAAAATCACTGCAGATGGTTACTGCAGCCATGAAATTAAAATACACTTGCTCCTTGGAAGAAAAGCTATGACCAACCTAGACAAAATATTAAAAAGCAGAGACATTACTTTGCCAACAAAGGTCCATCTTGTCAAGGCTATGGTTTTTCCAGTAGTCATGTATGGATATGAGAGTTGGACTATAAAGAAAGCTGAGCACCGAAGAATTGATGCTTTTGAACTGTGGTGTTGGAGAAGACTCTTGAGAATCCCTTGGACAGCAAGGAGATCCAACCAGTCCATCCTAAAGGAAATCAGTCCTGAGTGTTCATTGGAAGGACTGATGTTGAAGCTGAAACTCCAATATTCTGGCCACCTGATGCGAAGTGTTGACTCATTTGAAAAGACGCCGATGCTGGGAAAGATTGAAGGCAGGAGGAGAAGGGGACGACAGAGGATGAGATGGTTGGATTGCATCATTGACTCAGTGGACAAGAGTTTGAGCAAACTCCAGGAGTTGGTGATGGACAAGGAGGCCTGGTGTGCTGCAGTCCATGGGGTCACAAAGAGTTGGACACAACTGAGCAACTGAACTGACTGACTGAGTCAAGATGAAGACTCCAGAAAATGTCAGCACAAGCTCAAAATCAGGAGTCAACAGCTGACCTTTGACAAAACACATCACTTGATTTGGTGAATGCGTGTATGCATGCTCAGTCACTTCAGTCATGCTCAACTCTCCGCGACCCTATGGACTGAAGTGCACCAGGCTCCTCTGTCCACAGGATTTTCCAGGCAAGAATACTGGAGTGCTATTCCCTTCTCCAGGGGATCTTCCTGACCCAGGGATCGAACCCCGATCTCCTGCATTGCAGGCAGATATTTCTGAGTCATCAGGGAAGCCTCAACTACAGCATAGAGGGATCCAATAAATTAGTCACAAAGACTCCTAGTTCTGTTTCAAAGGTAAAGATTAGCTTTACATACATTCTTGAGCCTGAGGGTTGCCATGCCCTTCTCCAGGGATTTGGTGAATGACTGATGACCAAATTTATTCTGCTTCTGAAAGTTGTGGGCAAGAGTACACATAGTGGGTTAAGAAGATCCTCATCATAAGAGGGCTGTGAGAATTTGCCAGGAGGGAGTGGATAGGAGTACGAAGAAAAAAAGGAACATTCTCCCAGATAAGCTACATCAGAGTCATTAGCTCTGTTGATACCAAAGGATGTATTCTAGTCAGGTGCAAAATTTGGAATACATTAGGATGGATGAGAATGTGCATAATCAGAAATGTGCTTTAGCCAAATAACTCTAGTTTCTGATTAGAGAATGCATTACCATTCCAAATCTTTGCCAGTTTGACAGTGATAATCATGATGAACTTTAAATCTGGCAACATCAACTTTTGGACACAGACTCTGTATAACTCTCTTCAGGTTCCCAGGTCTTTAAGTTTTAGGACAGAAGAGGTATTTATTGGAGGTGAGAGTATGGCATCTTTCAATATTCATGAGACACCAAACACTGCTTCCTATATTTTAATGACAAAAAAAAAAAAAAATACAGGTAGTTGGGGGAAAACAAATCCCTCTAATGTCAGGTTTATATTTTACCCTCATATTTTTCAAATAAAATACTTGCTTACAATCATTTCATTTTGTAAAACTCAGAAAACACACACACATACACATAGATCATCCAGTTCAATTCTTTGAGTTCAAAAAGAGGATTCTGAGCCAAATAAGTTAAGCGACTTGCCTATTTGACCTTAGCTCTGGCACGTTTGAGGACATAAAAAAAATGAGATATAGCTTCAAAGTGTTCAGTGTTTATAATGTCAAGTGTATGGAAAAGAAGAAGGAAAGAAAATGATATGCCTCTGCCAGAAATGAGTATGATTTCAGCTTTCCTGTGTCACACAGGAAGTAGGTACAGGGCTGAGAAACAGCGACAGGCTCCAGGCAACATGTGTTCATTCGCAGCCAGCTCCCAGCCAGAGGTTCCTAAAGACGCAGCGAAGGCAATCACGCACACTCCTGACGGGAGGACTAGTTTTATTTAACAGTTTTGAACAGCTGGAGAGCACACAGCTAACGACCACTTGAGCATGAAAGTGTCTGATGATTGCATATAAAATATGCCATGCAATGAGGAGAAAAGGTAATAACAATATACAACAGAACAAATGTGCAGTGACAGTTCAAAACGTGTAAATTGCATAACAAATTTTGAAAGAGAACCATCGTTGAGCATGCTGATAGTAAGATATTTCTTTCAAATAAGAAATAATTTAAACAATCAGAGAAATTCTCTCTTCTCAATCTCCTCAGAGCTATATGAATGGAAAATGATGCAAAGTTAGCAACAGAGAATCAGAAAATCCCAGAGAGATTTACAGGTCTGACAGGAGCTTTTCAACAACGTTTAAGCATCATGTGAACAAAAATATTTATGAGACGAAACAACCCTCTGGTCAGAGTATCTCTTACCTTGCAGAAAAGGAAAGCTATCAACAACAAAGCAAGCAGAAGGCAACGCTAAATTCCAAATGCAATTGCAGGGTGAGCTGTACTTTTAAATAACCGCATATGTGTTTTTAGAGATTTGTCTCACGGCTCATGTCTTATTTTTTTTTTCCTTCACCCAACTGTCAACGATATCAGTGATGAAAATGAAAAATGTATCACTCAAAACTATTTTTTTGTTTGCATTTTCTGAATTGTACCTTATCTAGTGAGAATGAAAGTCCTCTCTTTTTTTTTTTCTCAGAAATATATTTCTGTAAGATTTCTTCACTATCAAAGTACAGGAACTAGAAGGAAAAAAAACAGGATGTAGAGAGATAACCATATAGCAACCATTTTTTTGAAGAACTCACTAGGTGCTCCAAGGTATAGTAAGAGACAAAAACCCAGTCATAAAGAAGCAGCATCCTATCGTAAGAAAGAAATCACTTTTGATCAAATAATACCAGCTTCTCTGCATTGTCTCCTCCACAGCATTTATTATAATCAGCCATATTAAATATTTTTGTTATTCAGGTTTTGATAGTCTGAACCCCATTTTGGAATGTAAAGTCCATAAAATCAGAGATTTTATTTTATATATGGATTTTTTCCATTGCTTCAATCAATATTTAAATGGGTCAATAAAAATATCAAATACTGATAAGATTATTTAATCTAATAGTGAGAAAACAACATAAGCAACTGGGAAGGAAAACATAAATTGTCTGAGGCATTTAAAGACAGCTATGATGAGGTGACACATTAAGGATGAGGTACGATAGTAACTGGGCTGCCCTGGGGGCTCAGAGGTAAAGAATCTGCCTGCCAATTCAGGAGACTTGGGTTCGATCCCTGGAGAAGGAGACAGCAACCCACTCCAGTATTCTTGTCTAGGAAATCTCATAGTCAGAGGAGCCTGGCGGGCTATAATCCATGGGGGTCACAAACGAGTCAGACACAGTTCAGTTCAGTTAAGTTGTTCAGTCGTGTCTGACTCTTTGCGACCCCATGAACTGCAGCACATCAGGCCTTCCTGTCCATCACCAACTCCCGGAGTTTACTCAAACTCATGTCCATTGAGTTGGTGATGCCATCCAACCATCTCATCCTCTGTCCTCCCCTTCTCCTCCCACCTTTAATCTTTCCCAGCATCAGGGTCTTTTCAGATGAGTCAGCTCTTTACATCAGGTGGCCAAAGTATTAGAGTTCCAGCTTCAACATCAGTCCTTCCAATGAATACTCAGGACTGATCTCCTTTAGGATGGACTGGTTGGATCTCCTTGCAGTCCAAGACTCTCAAGAGTCTTCTCCAACCCCACAGTTCAAAAGCATCAATTCTTTGGTGCTCAGCTTTCTTTATAGTCCACTCTCACATTCATACATGACTACTGGAAAAACCATAGCCTTGACTAGACAGAACTTTATTGGCAAAGTAATGTCTCTGCTTTTTAATATGCTGTCTAGGTTGGTCATAACTTTCCTCTCAAGGAGTAAGCATCTTTTAATTTCATGGCTGCAGTCACCATCTGCAGTGATTTTAGAGCCCCCAAAAAATAAAGTCTGCCACTGTTTCCCCATCTATTTGCCATGAAGTGATGGGACCGGATGCCATGATCTTTGTTTTCTGAATGTTGAGCTTTAAGCCAACTTTTTCTCTCTCCTCTTTCACTTAAGAGTCAGACACAACTTGGTGACTAAATAACACCACCACCGTGGTGATAACTGAGGTATGAAATTCTTATGTCAGTATACAAAATTGTGTTAGTATTTCCATATTATCTACTACAGGAAGGCAAAGTCTAAATCAGTTCATTGTATTCTTTGTTGTATTATCTACATCCAAGTTATAATAATTTTGTAATTTAATTTCTGAGATTTCAGATTTGGAAAGGAACTTAGAAGTCATCTCTTCTAAATGCCCAATTTTTGTTGAAAGCAAAACAAACTCAAGAGTTATTAAGATAAGTGTTAGAGTTCTTGATTGACGAAAAGGGCAGAATTAGGACATATACTCTGAAAGGCTTACTCCTTCTATTATGAGCTTCTATGAACCACTTGCTTGAATGTTCTCACACAATGCTGACTGCATTACTTCAAAGAAATACAAAGAAACTAAAAAATGCTCACAGAAAGACAACTGAACTATCATTAAAGAAATGGAACCACTCTGTATAGGAAGACTGCAATGATTAGAATCTTCAATCTGGAAACTTTGACATCTATTAAATCATGAAGAAGGTGGATAGTGTGAAAGCCAAGCTCTCTACACACTTCAGTTATACTAGGTCTGAGGGCACTCTTTGAAGTTTAAAAGAGATAAATTTAGGACAAATAATGGAAAGTGCCATACTACTTTATTTATTAGGTGGAGTTCTCATGGAAGTAACACAGGCTGAGAATATAATAGGTTCATAAAAGCTTTAGATAAAAAACATACAATAAATCAATTCTAGACTATTCATGGGAAGTGTCCCAATATGCCATTAATATGACTTATATCTTTGCCACAGTACAGGGCTATCCTTGTTCCATAGTTATATTTGAAGTGATTGAGCTTGAACATTTTCACGCTGAAATTAAAGAACCAAGTGTCTTAGTAACATGGGTTAAATAGCAAGAGTTGATGGGGCAGCAGGTTCTACACATAACAAGGACTCAATGGCTATTGAATAAATTAATTTTCTGCAGCCAAGGTAAAATTTCCAAATGAGCATTATGAACATACAATGTGTATATGTATGGGTGTATATATAGATAATGTATATATAAATATATACATATATTCACAAATTTCACAGACATGAAAATGTACCAAAGGCTGTCTCAACCAAAGAGACATTCTAGGTACACAGAGAGGTTTGTTTTGAAGCATCTTAGTCTCTTGCTGTTAGGAATCTATCAAGTTCTCTTATACTATGCATTCCATCACATTTTTAAATGTCAAATTTCATCTTCAGAATAAAATACCATCATTATGTATTACTTTATCTCAGTAATTTTTTAATGGAAACATTTTCCAAGTATTGAAAGATCACCTCAAATTTATCAAGGGCATTTATGTTGAATCTTGTTCTCATATCATGATACTTGCTGCTTCACTGATGTGAATGATTTGTAGAATAATGATACTGGATATGTATAAACTAAGCATAAGAGCTTATACACATTTTTCATAAAATGATAAATATTTGTGTTTATAATACAACATAAAAAATAAATAACGGTAATCAAAACTCTCAAAACTAATAGCATTCAAATTAATATTATTTTTAGGTAACAGATACTTTTGGTTCACCAAAACTAAGTGCTTGATAAGTGGATATGGCACCAGAATTAAAACAAAAATTCTTTAGAGATTAATACACATACAGTGAAGTAACCTCTTGGTTCAGTTTTCTTTAGGTGGCAAAATTTTCAAATAAATTTCATATAATTCATTGCAATATTGTTTGAAGTTCATTTGGCAAAAGTCTATGAGATACAAAATATTTCTTCATGCTTTTTTTTTAGAAACTTAAAAATGATATGAAAGCAACAATGATCACAACAGAAAACTGGATACTGAAATAACATGAGTATTTCTTATAAGATAGCTATTCACCTTAAATATATTATTATATGAACTATATTCAATTATCATACAAAATCTCACAGCCTTCAAATTCATATAACCTGAATCAGGTTTGAAAAAAACTGGTCATGTCACAGCTTTAACATGGTTTTATCTGAGTGATTTAAAATAAATACATAAAATTTTATGATTAAGCTATGTCGGTAACAGATATTACTGAATGCTTTTATAATTTTCTATTCAGTTACTAAAACTCAGTGACTAGTATCTGCAGATACAAGCACTTTCTAGTTTTTCATTGTTTTATTTTGCTTTATATAGAGACAATGAATAGATCAACTTATGCTATAAAAACAATTTTTAGAGTTTGGAATCTTTCATTTTTCATGTTCTCAATACAATTCATGATAAGTGACAAGCTTTTTTAAAATTAAATTTTTTCCCAAAATTATTCCACTTTTATGATAATATTTTCTAATGAAATTATGTGTATACAATGAAAATGGTTCTCTATCAACATATGAACCCCTTACCTCTCTTAATAGAAGCAACTGCTGTGACTATTTCCAATGTATACTTGAAAAAATACTGTATGTAATTAAAAAAAATCATTATATGCCTTATTTCTCCAAGAGGGAGAATTAAAAAAAAAAACTACTAAATAATGCTAAGAGAATGTTGTAAAAATCCACTAAGAAATTTATGGCTACATTGTAAGCTATGGTTATTTTAAGTAATTAAGTTGTTTTAGTGAACTTTTTCCTACCTACAAGGCAAGTTTTTATCATCCACAAATTTTGACAACTGAATTGCACATGTTATTAGAACAGTGCTAAAATATAGCACATTTGTTGTATCAATATTTTACATCCTAATCCCTACTTATTTTTAGGCCATGTGCATGCTAAATCACTTCAATCATGTCTCACTCTTTGCTACCTGCCAGGCTTTAACTGTCCATGGGATTCTCCAGGCAAGAATAGTGGACTGGGATGCCATTCCCTTCTCCAGGGGAAGGCGGGGATCATACTCACGTCTTCTGCATCTCTAATGTCTCCTGTATTGGCAGGCAGCTTCTTTATCACTAGTGCCACCTTGAAGTGAAGTGAAGTGAAGTGAAAGTCTCTTAGTTGTGTCCAACTCTTTGCAACCCCATGGATTATATAGTCAGTGGAATTCTCCAGGCCAGAATACTGGAGTGGGCAGCCTTTCCCTTCTCCAGGGGATCTTCCCAATTCAGGGATCGAACCCAGATCTCCCACATTGCAGGCAGATTCTTTACCCGCTGAGCCACCAGGGAAGCCCAAGAATACTGGAGTGGGGATCCTATCCCTTCTCCAGCGGATTTTTCTGACCCAGGAATTGAACTGGGGTAAACAATTGGACACAACTGAGTGCCACCTTATCTTACTGAAAAACATAGTTTTAAAGTAATAAAATTAAGTCATTAATAAATAGAAATTTTATAAAAAGATAGGAGTAGAAATAAAGATGATACATCTCCTTGAAGGAATGCACACATGACTTACATAAATTTGGGGTAGAGGTGAAGAATAGAAGAGAAGGGACCGTATTTTCAAAGTCTGTATTCTGGGTCTCTCACTAGCTTTGTAATTTGTGAAAGTTATATAAACTCTCTGTGCCTCAGTTCTCTCATCTATAAAATGGAGATTATAATATTAACTGTTTCCTTTATCAAGTGATTTAAAGAAATAATAGATGTAAACCATTCTGTACAGTGTATAGCATTTATTAAGTTCTCAATAAATGACAGTTATCTATGAGTATTATCAATATTTAATCATTTGCTTTAAAACTTTGTAATAACATCTCTTACAAATAATCATTGTAGTGAAATCACAATGATAGCTTTAATTATTATATTAAGAGTATGTACTGTATACCATATAACACTCTATTGCATGTATTATCTCAGTTAATTATTAAAAAAAAGGTAAGGTTATCACATTAATATTGTCTGAGCTTTCATTCTGAATTAAGGAAATATTTGATTATTCCCATAACCTTGTAATCATAACAAAGTTCTCTTTCGTATTTTCCCAATAACTAGTTAAGTGACTAAGAACAAGTTTTCTCAGGAAACAAAACAAAACAAAACAAGAGTTTGATATAAATAATCCCGTCACACAAATAAGCTTATATTAAAGGAGAATTTAAACAAAACTATCTGATACATCAAAGATGCTAATTCATCAGCGTGACCATCAGCTTGAGACATCAGAATATTACGAGCAAGCACAGACCAGAAAAACTACATTTTTATCAGTAGGAGAAAATGTTAGAGAGCAATCAACCTTGAGGAACTCTATACGAACTGGAGGACAGTAGCAGACATCAAATGATAACTCACAGCATATATGTATTTGAGAGCACATAATGAGAAAATTAGCTCAGTAGTAAAGAATCTGCCTGCCAATTCAGGAGATGTGAGTATGATCCTTGGGTTGGGGAGATCCCCTGGAGGAAGAAATGGTAACCCACTCCAGTATTCTTGCCTAGAAAATTCCATGGACAGAGGAGCCTGGCAGGCCACAGTCTTTGGGGTTGCAAAGAGTCAGACATGATTGAGCAACTGAGCACTATGAAAAAATTGTTAGGGATGGAGAATGGGCAGAATCAGATATGGTATTATTAGCACAATTATCCTGTCACTCTCACATTGGCTTTCCTTGAGGAGACAACAGTTTTTGGTTGACTCTGAGACATTTGGATGCATATCAACCCCACCATTTGAGGCATATAAAATGCTAAGAATAATGGTTGAGTTTTTTTTAATCTTATTCATCCTAATGAATAAGATTGAGCTAATGGTAAAAGAGTATCTTTTGAAATGAACTTTTAAAAGGGTCTTTTAATGAGCTTTTAAATCATATGTAAACTGCTTAACCCAATATATAAGTTTCTCCACAAATATAGTTCTTCAGCATAGACCCACTTTGGTTCTTCAGTGACCAACCATACCCCATGTTTGTTCCTACCACTGCTCACAGAAGCATAAGTTCTATAATGCCTGCCCTTCACACATACTCTATACATCTTCCAAGCCAAGGTCAAGTAACAATTTCCTCTCCCCCATTACTTCAGCTTTCTGACTTCTACTAATGAATCCTAATACTGACTGGTTTAGAGTCATTTTAATGCTTAGTTAGATTTCACAGCCCATGCTATTTTGTTTATCAATAACAATGCTTTTTACTTAGTTTATTATATTCATTTCAGTGTATAACACAAAACTCTGTACATATATGCTTAAACCAATAAGTGACTATGCTGCTGCTGCTGTTAAGTCACTTCAGTCGAGTCTGACTCTATGCGACCCTATGGACAACAGCCCACCAGGCTCCTCTGGACACAGGATTCTCTATGCAAGAATACCAGAATGGGTTGCCATTTCCTTCTCCAATAAGTGGCTATAAAACGAATCAAAAAGGAATGAAATAAGAATCCGCATATTTCAAAATGAGTAATGTCCCCTTTAATGCACCTGTCTTCAAGAATATATTTTAAATGTATTTATGAAAACTTCTTTCTAAAAATTGATTTTATAATTAGTGCATGGATTCAGACATAAAAAACAGCATAGCAATTTCTAGCTGCAATTACTTTTCTGGTGTGCACATTCAAATCATTCAGCAAAAATTTAAAAATATATATGGCCATTCCTCTAATTAGTATGTTGAGCATCTTTTCATGTGCCTTTTGGCAATCTATATGTCTTCTTTGAAGAAATGTCTATTTAGATCTTCTGTCCTTTTTTTTTTTGATTGGGTTTTGTTGTTGTTGTTGTTGTTTTGATACTGAGTTGTATGAGCTTTTGTATATTTTGGAGATTAATCCCTTGACAGTCACATCGTTTGCAAACAGTTTCTCTCATTCCATAGGTTGTCTTTTCTTTTTCTTTGTCAATTCTACTAAGTGCTTCATAAGTATAGTTACATTTAATACTTTCAGCAGGTTTAAGAAGTAGCCACTTTATCCCATCTTTCAGATAAGGAAACTGAGGCTAGATTAAATATCTTGGCCAAGATTCTTAAGTAGGACAGAATACTCTACATAGATCTGCCCAACTTTGGAGTGAGAACAATTTACCACTAGGCAACAGTATCTTTCAAAATGAACTTGTGCAGGAGAATTTTTGAGCTAGTGATCACATACACAGAATGTCACAGCTCTAAGGGCTTAGCTTTAATCTCATCCCTGAAGGAGCCCTTTCTTGCACTCAAACAATGGCATATGCCCACATCTTTAATGTCACAGTGCCCTGCGCTGACAGTATTCCTTGTCAGTACCAGGCTATACTGTAACTTCTGTTTTGATTGTCTCTCCTGCAAAACACCAGAAGAAAGAAGTTAAAAAGTTTGAATATGACTTATTTTCCATCACATCTTGGTTGTAAACATGCTTCCTTCTCCACAATGGAAAATTGATAAGTATTATTGAATTAACAAGTATATGAAAAATAAATTAAGAAAAATATATTTTAGGAAAATCCCTGGAGCTGGGAATGGCTACCCACTCCAGTAATCTTGCCTGGAAAATTCCATGGACAGAGGAGCCTGGTGGTCTACAGTCCATGGGGTTGCAAAGAGTTGGACACAACTGAGCAACTGATACTTTCACTTTCAGACGGGAAAAAGAGAAGAACAGTTAAGAGGTCTTTGGATATGCAGAAAGTTATGTTTCTTGTTTCATTAATTTCATCTCTTAATAAGCAATGAAATAATTTCACCTTTCAAGTCTCCCCCAGGATTAAATTTCCATGTTCCCCTGTCCACATTCCCCTAAAATTTCACCCATCCTACAAGCAAAACACTAATTTATAGTCCACCAGGCTCCTCTGTCCATGGAAATATCCAGGCAAGAATACTGGAGCGGGTTGACATTTCCTCTTCCAGGAGATCTTCCTGACCCAAGGATTGAATCTGTCTCTCCTGTGTCTCCTGCATTGCAGGTGAATTCTTTACAGTTGAGCAATTTACAACATATTAACCTTTGAATGTTGCTCTTTCCTACAATATTTTCATCTCACTGAGGAAGGGATCATATGATTTACAACTGTTTCTCAAAGTTCCTAGCAAACCTTGGAATATGTGTTAAGAAATCTAAAATATGGCTGAATTGTGAAGGAAAGATGTAATTTTAACCTCTCCTATAGTATTGAGTTGAAATTTTAAAAACACCAATTTTATATTTGTTATATGGTTAGAATTAAAAAGATTTGTCAAATAAATATATTTGGGGGTGGAGGAGACAAGATCATTGACAATGAATTTTTAGCTCTAGGACAGTGAAGAAAATTTTAAGAGGTTTAAAAATCATCTCCGGATGATGGTTAATTACGGAAATCTCCCTTATCACTTGAGGCTAAATTATCTCGGGTAAATAGATATGCTATGTTTTAGACTAAAATTGAGAAGGAATTTAGAAATGTGGTTAAAGTGTCTTGGATTAATTCTTGGTTCTTACTCAACAGAGGAAAGAGTTCTATGTGTTTCTTTTGATATCTATGATTATCCATTTACTATTTATTTTGCAAAAAAGACTTAGCCATAAGTAAAACTGTGCTCAGTTGCTAAGTCACGTCGGATTCTTTGCGACCCCGTGGACTGTAGCCGACCAGGCTCCTCTGTCCATGGGATTTTACAGGCAAGAATACTGGAGTGAGTTGTCATTTCCTCCTCCAGGGAATCCTCCCAACCTAGAAATCAAATGTGAATGAATATGACATCATCACAGGATTTTTTCTAAACTTTAAACATTTCTAATCTCTTAAATACATCCATTTCAATTTCTGTCTCCCTTTTGAATTAAAATATATACTTTATATATTAATATTTTTAAATTACACAGTGTGAACCATTGCATAGAATGAAAACCCTATCAGTCTTTTGAGAATAAAGCAAATCAACAGCAATATCTCTTCTCTTTGTTGACAGAGGGAACGTGGTTTAATGGGAATCAAAGTAATCTTTGCTTTCAGTTAGACTGTTGGGCTTTGCATGAGAAATGATGTGCTCTGACCACTTGTTTTACATTAAGAGGCAGTTTAGCATGTTCAAAATAGAGAAAATGATTTCCTTTATAAAGATGGACAACTCATGGCTTTAATGCAGAAAATACAGATAATCTTCACAAGATTTTTGCTCTTTTATCAATTTGTCTTCAGTTTCCATTAATCTCCATCCATTTAAAGTTAATCAGTTAATCATCCCAGTGCCCCCAAAGAGAGGCAATTCAGGAGCTGTTCACACTGGAGCCTGTAAACGTGACTAGGCTCTTTTTTGTTCAGTCTTGGAACTGAAGTCTTATCGAGGTTTTAATGATGATGATGATGAATGGTAATAGTTTACGGTGGTAACCACGTATGTCTAGACAGAGAGATAGAAAGAAAGGGAGGGAGAGAGAGGGAGAAACAGCTATAGATTTAGCAATAAATTAGAGAACTTCTGCTCATCTACTGCTATGGGTGATCAAATTTTTTTTTTTTTTAATTTTTACCCTCAGATAATAAATTAGACAGTGAAGAGTAAGACCACGTAAGAAATCAAAGAAAGTTCTGGATTTAACTCTAAAAGTGACTATTCTGAATTTCAAGCAAATAATAGTATTGTTTTATTTCTAAATTCAGACATTTCCTTGTAAAATTATAAGAGAAGCACTAACCATGGGCCCTGCTCTCCTGTGTTAGGTTACAAAAAACCCTAGAAAAAGATACATTTGGCGAATATGTACATTGCACTGTACAAATTATAAATTACACTAATATTTATGTAAAATGAGAGCTAACAATTGTCCCTCTGAATTTCCAGTGAGCCCCCTGAAAAACACATTCAATGACTAGGGGTTACTGGCAGCAGTCCCATGCTTCTCATGCAGGCTGAATATTTACATTTATGTTTTATAAAATGCAAAAATCACAATAACACAGCCCCTGGTTTCTTTGTGTTGCACACCAAAGGATGCTAGAAGGAATTTTGCTTTGAGAATGTGAAATGTGTAAGGAGTCATTAGAGTCAACTTGCAGCTGCACAGTAAAAATATATTTTAGTTTAAAAATTATATATTGCCTCAAAAGGCTTGGTTAAAATATTTTGGTTAGACTTTTGAAAAACAATATTTTTGTAATCCATGTAGATATGTAAATATGAAGTTGCATCAGCCTAAATAAGAACCACTTGTAATGCTATTGTAAAGCCCTTAATATAAGTCCACAATGTTGATTTCAATGCTCCCAAGTGCAACCTTCATTTGGAGAGAATCTGGAGGGAACATTGCCTAATATACTATGAGACAGCCACAAGGTGGCTCCAAACACCTAAGTATGTTTTACCTCTTATAAGGCGAATAGAATTTTACCAGAAACAATAAGCAGCAATTTACCCTAAAAATGGGTCAATACTTCAGAAACATAAATGCATTTCAACATTTTGATTAAGTTTTGAGGTAGAATTTATATTATTTTCAAATGCAGTCTTTCAGAACACATCAAATGGCTGAAAACCTTGAAGAATCTGATGGATTTTGAAAGGAAACGATTTAGTCTATATACGTGTATGACATTTCATTTCTTAGGTTTTAAATTAATTTCTGCTATAGTTTTGCACACTTTTATTCTCACTTGATTCCCAACTAAGTAAAAAGAAATAAATATACAAGTTAATAAACTTTTTCTCTTGCATAAAAAATTTTACAACTAAAGGAAAATAATGCCTCATGTTTAGCCCTTGGGTCTAACGTGCATGCCTTTAGAAAATCAAGTAAAATAAAGTATATCTTATTAATAGAATATTTTAAATTAGCCATTCTAATCAATCAGCCATGAAGTTAAATCATTTAGTCAAATTTATAGTGAAGCCATGACAAAAAAATTATTAAGTGACCACAGCATTAAAGAAGATGATATGAAGACTATGACTTTGATTAAATAGTAAACAAATATGTAATAAATTTAAATATATAGCTAAGATAAAAAATGAGAATTATCTTTACTTTGTTCACAAAATTGTATTTGTTGGCTAGGTTTAATAGTCTCTATTATGACTCACCTAACCTTTACATGTGGGTGGATTAAAGTGCTAAATTTATTCTTTAAATATGTTAATTTCTAAAGTAAACATTATTAGTCTTGAATTATAAATAAAACTGAATAAAAAATAAAAATAAAAAATAAAATTAAAAATGTGCTGTAATTCTTGATTTTTAAAATGAACTTTTAAAGAGAGAGGAACTTATGGACTCACAGTGTGCATATTTTGTAATCTTAACATCCTGATTTCTTTATGTAATTCCAGAGACCTTTTAATAGCCATATTATATACAATCACAAAAAGCCCCAAAAAAGTTATTTCTTAATTGATTTTCCTATGTCCTTTAATGTGAAGAATTTTAAAAATGAATTATATAAGTAAAATCTGTTAAAATTTTCACATTTTGCAGCAGATTCTGTCTCTATCACAAGGTTTCTTGAACCTAGTTTTTCAGCTTGTTATGTAGACTTTCTGACCCACTGACCTTTCAGCTTGTAATACAGACTGTAGAACTATTCTTGAGATTTATAGGTATCAAAACTTTAATGGGATTATTTCTGCAATGCACTGCCTCTGTTCATCATTCTCGTTCTAATTTTCATTACTCTGACCTCAAGAAGGAGAATCTGTGAAAGGAACCATTACTGCAGTATATTCAGAAATGGTTCATGTTTCACCTGAGTGAGTTTATGTGGCTTATGGAACTCACAACACTTAGTGTCCATCTTTCTAATGTTTTCTCCCTCCTCTGTCCCCTTTTTAGGTCCTTCACATAATTTTCAAAACTTGTATCCATTAATTCCCTAGTTCACGCAGTTAACTGAATGTGATTCTGAGAATGTAGTAGCTTAAGTTTTCAGGTTATGCTCTCTCGACACTTTCACAATCATTAGGGAATGACAGCATTTTAACAGTAATATATTGAGTCCTTTCCAGTTTCAATAATAGAGTGTATTAGCCCTTTCCAGTTGGAACAATAGATAAACTGTGTCCTTGGAAATTATATGGTTCAAATTCCCATTTAATAAACAAACAAAAAATCTGGAATGAGGAATTTATGATATTGGCGGTAGAATTAGTGATAAAATCAGACTTAAAACGCTATGTAGCTTTCACCTCAACATAAACACAAAATTGTCATTACATGATACATGTTAAATACAAGTTGCATCGCATGCTGTAGTTAAAATAAAACATACTCAATGAAAAAGCATAGGTCACAAATTTACAAATAAGTCATAATAATGCCAATAGAATAATAGTAATAATAATACATAGCACTAGAACACTTATTGTGTGACAGGAATTGTTAGTACTTTAGAGCTATTGTTTCTTACCATCATGGCAACTGTACTATCACAGAAGTTCAATTATTAACCCCACTTCACAGCTGAAAAACTACCAGGAATATTAAATACAGGGTAAGTGACACAGGATTTGAACCCAGCTGGGTACCACCTTTCATGTTTTTATCCATCAAAAGTTCTTGTGAGTATATTTAGGTAAGAGTTACTATATTTATTAAGAAAAGCAATCTCAGTGCTTCTGGCATATAGCCGTATGATTGTGTTCTCTCTCTATTAAACAATATTATACGGAACAAACTTTTTGACAGAGTGACCAACTTTGAAACTCAGTGGCTTCTAAGTAGTGAATATTTTAATTGCTTGTAGGGGGTGTGGAAACTTCTGTTCCTAAGAATTTTTAGCAATATAATTTGAGGATTTACCTGGTTTTCAGATATGCTAGCTTTTCATTTAGGCTTCTTGTTTGGGATTGTAATGTTAGTCTCAAATTTGAGGCCTTGCTTCAAGAGGACAATTGGCTATTGTACACATAAAGCTCAAACGTGGATCACCAACCACCATGGCTGCACCTAACTGACGCTCCAACTCAGAACCCACCCTCGGGCCTCCACTGACTGAACCTGAAGCTATATAAAAATGCATCTTTTTTTTTTAATTTATTTATTTTATTATTGAAGGATAATTGCTTTACAGAATTTTGCTGTTTTCTGTCAAACCTCAAAAATGTATCTTGGACTAATCTACTTACTCATTTTGATAGTTTCCTGAATGATATCATGTGGCCTTGAATACAATAATATGGCTTAACAAAGTAAATTAGATTAGAGCCTCATATTATCATCTGAAAAGTAACTGATACTCATCATTCTTATATTAATCAAAGCTAGAATATAATACCAAATAATGTGAGGAATTATTCAATGAAAGTGAAAGTGTCAGTCACTCGGTCACGTCTGACTCTTTACGACCCCATGGACTGTACCCTGTGAGGCTCCTCTGTCCCTGGGATTCTCCAATGTAAGAATACTGGAGTGGATTGAGATGCCCTCTTCCAGGGGATCTTCCCTACCCAGGGATCAAACTCAGGTCTCCTAGCATTGCAGATGGAGTCTTTACCATCTGAACCATCAGCACAGCCCACCTCACTGCAAAAAAAGGTTTTGTTTTATCTTTCTCTCTCTTCAATCTTGTATCTCTGGCTGCTGGCACAGTCTGGCTCATGGTAGGTACTTAAAGAATAGTGAATAGAAAAATGAAATAATTAATTAAATAAGACACTGAGAAGTTTATTAGGTAGTTTGCATTAAAGAAAATAAAAACTAAAGAATCTGTGTTAGGTGGAGGAATAGCTAACTGCCCAATGACATTCTGCTAATTTACTACTTTCCCATGATAACTGACACATTGAGAACATAAATACTGATATTTCTATTATAAATCATATGATATTTATTGTGAACATCTCACATTAAAACCTCTTTTTCTCAGGCACAAAATTTATATTAGATTTAGCCTCTGGGTGTGGCACTAAGGGAATGGCTGATAGAACTTCCCCCAAAATGAATACAGTTGCTTAGAAGCTAAGAAAAAGATTGAGCAAGTGATTGTTTAGATACCCAGGAGATCATTTAAATTTATTAAGTAAAAGGCAAAAGAAAAATGTTATACATGTACAAGAAAGTCATATTTTAAGTATATATGAAAGCTTAAAATCAAAACACAGTTAAACTAATGATTGTGAATATTTCACTATAATAATTTAGTTTGTTAATACTTTTAACAATTGAACATTTCTCTTGAGAATTTTTGGGGGGGCAGTGGTTTATATGTGTGCTTCAGTTTGCTTCTAGAGGAGATTAGGCTTTTATCAATCACACTTTTTTCATCTTGAATCTACCTAGAAACTGGTTGGATCCAAGCTCTACCTATAAAATGGTGAATTAATGTCTTTGCTCTGAAGTCAAGGTAGGGGTTGCCATTTCTCTAACTTCACATCCCCACTAGACTGGCTGTCCAGGAGAGGTCATATACCTAACACTGACATAGTTTTGTCTTAAAAAAGAAAACATGTTTTTTTTTAACCTACTTTGTTCAGATACTCAATTATGAAGGACATCCAACTATAAGTCTAGCCAAGAAATCATGTTTCTTAACTTAGATAGTAGGGACATTTCATGTCCCTAGTAAGTAATTTTTTTTAGTATTAAAAGTGAATACTTATATCTTATGTAGAACTATCTAGTTAGTAAACATTGAAAAATTAGAGCATATTTTAAAAGACATAAGAGAATCTTAGAAAAACATAGTTCTCTTTAAAATGCATCTATCCAAAAACTTGGTCAGTAGGTTAAAATATAGAAATTCTATAGAAAATCTCCATTCTTCACTCAATCAGGAAAAAAAGAAATAAAAGGGGAAAAAAGGAAATAGAAAAGGGTACTTCTAAGTATTAATATTTGCCTGGAGCTGGCATTCAATTTTCAACAAATCTCCAAAAGACTAACTGAAGCCTTGTTGAAGGGAGTGGATAAAGCAATAAAGACTTTCCATAGGAACTTATTCACTGGGAAAGGATTTTATTCAAATTTAGGAAGCTAGATGCAGACAGAATAAATGTGCACCTTTCTGGTTTTCACTCTCTGAGACTACACATTAAAAAGTCACTCCGGCACCAAGGCTACAGAACAGGAACAACCTCCAATTTAGAATGTTCCAGAAAGAAGTAAAACAAAATACTATAGTTGACTAGGCTAATAGTCACTGCATACTCAATTTGATGAAGTAAGTTGATATACACCTGATTTTATCCCAATGGTACCTTTTCCTTGTGTCACTGCTAAAGCAAATAAATATCATTGTTAGTATGAAAAGAATATGCAATTCATAGTCTCTATTTTATTAGTAGTAGATTGAAACCAGCAAGTTTGAGATCATAAATCTTAAACTCTGATCTATTTAAAGCAAATATTTTAAATAAAATAATTAATTAACATACTATACACTCAGATTTGGAGAAGGAAATGGCAACCCACTCCAGTATTCTTGCCTGGAAAATCACACGGACAAAGGAGCCTGGTGGGCTACAGTCCATGGTACCGTAAAGAGCCAAATGCCACTGTGCAGCACACAGATTTACTTGGTATACACAAAACCATTAAGTCCCTCAGGTGGTTCAAATGCTCTCAAGTCAATCTATATATGAGGCTATTAATTTCAACCTGGTGCTAAGAAGTCAAATTATCAAGACACACTATGGTACTTCATCTAAATTTGAAGTCTGATCCAAGAGTTATGGAACCATTCTTTACATTTCCTTTTAAAAATCCCAGAAGTTACGATGGATATCAAATGGAGTTGACTTAACTTGATTTTATTAGGAGTTGAGTCACAAAAAAGAGGAGAATCAGTCATTTTTTAAACTTATGATACTAGCATTATGCAAAAATGCACTCAATAGCCTCGGCAAATACATTGATAGCCTTTGATCTACTCAAATAACTATGCCAAAATTCAACTTCAATTCTTGTGTTTATAAATACCATGTGAACACAGCAGAGAATTACTAGGATAACCCAAGTCAAAACACTTTATTCAGTTTACTGATTATTTAAATCCACTACATGATCTGCTTAACTCGATCAGTTGCTCAGTTGTGTCCAACTCTTTGCAACCCCATGGACTGGTCCATGGAATTCTCCAGGCCAGAATACTGGAGTGGGTAGCCATTCTCTTCTCCAGGGTATCTTCCCAACTCAGGGATCAAATCCAGGTCTCCTGCATTACAGGAGGATTCTTTACCAGCTGAGCCCAGGGAAGCCCAAGAATACTGGAGTGGGTAGTCTATCCCTTCTCCAGCAGATCTTCCCGACCCAGAAATCGAACTGGGGTCTCCTGAATTGCAGGCTAATTCTTTACCAGCTGAGCTACCAGGGAAGACCTTGATTATTGTTATGGTTTTTGTTTCCCAGACTTTCAACTGGAAAGAAGTAGGAACAATGATAATTCTTTACAATATCTAGAATAGACATTTCCTTATTTTTAAATCAGCTTACATTTTTACATTACACCCTGGTAATATCTGTATTTTGCAACAAAGAAGAACCAACATATCTAATGAAAGACTGCTTTCTGAAAACATGCTTGATGTTTAATCTACATTTAAAATCAAGTCTCTTTCAAACTGTTTCAATATCCTCCGTTCCAGTAAATCAACAAAGATTCCCAATCAATAACTGATGCACTGAGTATAATAACTCATGCCTATGCATTCCACATTCTGATACATTGGAGAAGTCATTTCATTAATAAATGTTGAATTCCCATACTGTGTTGCTACTTCAGTAAACTACATTGGTGCCAATTTCAATTCCTTAAATGCCTAGGTGCTATAATGTTTATAAAAATTGCTTTCATTTGAAAGGACACACTCTAGTCAACTGAATTGTCATATACTTTATGGTATAATGCAAAGGATAATATAATAAATCCAATGTATAATGTGGCAGATGATAGAATACTGGCCATAAAAATCACAAGATTTACAGAAATCGTATTTCCAATAGGATAATATAAAAAAAAGGAGCTCAAGAGAAAACTCATTCAAAGATGTTTGTAATTGTCATAAACTGAGGAAGAGGAGAAGGCAGGAAGGGAGAAGAAATGGGAGAGGGAGGAGGAGGTGATGGGCGGGAATGGAGAAGAGAGATCAGTAGGGCTCTGAAATGCTTTGACACATCCTTTAATAGTGAATTTCCTGTTGTGAAGCAATGTTGTTATATTTTCCCAGATAGCCTATTGCTTAATCCTGTCCTGAAACTGAAAGTGTAGTTAAACTTCATATTTCTGCATCATAGAGTATGTAGTATCAAGGCTGCTTCCTAAAACGACAAAAGCAGGGGGTGGTTAACATTGAGATCACATGGTTTGACGAAGTGCTTATACTGCTACTGACAAACTCTCTAAGGACATATTCCCTCTATTATAAGGGACTGCTCTAGGAAGGCACTTCAGCCTGCCACAGTCATTATTCTCAAGGAATGTTACACTTTGTATCATAAAATGTAACGCTATTTCACTCATTCTTATTCAGTTTTCAGCTTTCCCTTACTTTAAATCCATCACCAGTATGGTAATATTTAACAAATGTCTCTTAGTGATATAGAGAAAATCACATGTATGGCAAGAGAGACATAGGATAAAAGTAAAAAGACTTTGGTGAAAACAAAGCACTTTTATTCTTTAAAAAAAAAATCAAGTTACTTTTTTGGCGAGAAGTTGCATTGATAATAAAGAGTTAAGCAAAAGTTATGCTGAAACATTATTTTAACTAATCAACGCTAATATGACATTAAAATAATGCATTCCCAGAAATATATATCTTTTAATGCGATAGATGTGATTTTCTTACAATGTCTGCCTCTTGAGTTAGTTGGACAAAGAAGGTATGGCAAAGGCAAAAATGGCCTCATTGGTTTTAGATACCCTTATGAAAGACAGCACAACCGGATTATAAAAAGGCTTGAGGTCTCATACTGAAACATCAAGTGAGGTGAAGCTGCTGAAGGATAAGAATAGAAGAGGAAAGAGGTGACCCCGAGCTGATACTGTTATCTAAGAAAACAGACGCTCCTTGTTGATTGAAATTTTTTCATTCAGATGTGTGATAAAAAATCTGTAATTTTGAGTGTTGAATATTATTAGATGTAAAAGCATGGGCTGTTATACCACTATTCTGTAGACATAATTCTGATGCTTTAATTAGGGGGAAGAAAAAGGCAGACTTTAAAATGCTTAAATTCAGGACTTTTTTTTTTTCTTTTTCTATCTGCCTATTTTAGGTTATTGCAATTATGAAAAAATAAAATTTTCTTTATGAACTCACTGTGAAGAAAAGGAACATTATTTTTATGCTAACTTTCATTTCTCAATTATGAATTCACAAGCTATTCTTTGGACTCCGATTTTTTTTTTTCAAAATATTCATAACAGGGACCACACACTTAATACAAGACCTAATCTCCACTACCATTGCTCGGTATAAGCCTAACTAGAATAAGGGTACCTTTCTTGTTATTTGGGTTTTAACTTCAGGCTATTTCAGACACGACTGTTAAACATAATATGGTGAGTGAAGTCACTTTTCTGAAGCCCTATTCCAGAGAACGATTTTGGGTTAATCAAAAGTAGAGTTTGCAAAAATAGACTTGGAACCTGGAGACCAAATAGCTGCATACAATAACTTATGATTGGCATAAATAAGCTGTATATTTCTCTACTTAATACTTTGTTGTTTCAGTATTTTACGAGTACTTCTTAACGTGGCAACAGTATTAGAATGTAATTTGCATGGCAGAAAAAAGACTAAATTATGGACAATGCTTTCGAAACTCAAGAGCTAAACTAGAGATAGTTGGTTTTACAGCCCTGCTTTGTATTAATTGCTTACTATGCAACGCTATTACCAATAATAACACTTAAAAATATGGTTCACTTCGCTGCTGATTCAGCATCATTAGGGCAAATGCTGTTCCTGTGCTGCAGCCTAGCGGAATGATTTGGTATAAAAATGACATATTCCAGGAGCACTGGCTTATCACTTGCTGCAAAGTAGGTTAAGAAACATACGAAAGAAGTCATATGCCCAGAATTCCCCAGATAATACACAGTTTGCCTCAGTCATTTGTTTACATGTGATATTAAGTGAAGATCAAAAATGCATTCTAGACTCTGAACAGAGTTCACACAGCTGGAATTAACCTTTTCAGTCTCAAACACTCTCTTTCTTCCAACAGAAAAAAAAAGCCTCTTTCCAAAACACTAACTTTCTTAATATTTTGCCAGTAATGTATATCTCTCTAGATAGAAAGTCAATTTTCTATCTTTTTTTTTTTCTTTTAGAAAATCAGTGTAGGTGAAAATATAACAGTATAATACTAAATACCTGCATAGTACCATTCTTATCAATAAACAGCTAGGTTTTATAAACATCTAGGTCTATCACCTGAAGTATTAATCAGGAATCAAGCAATTTGACCACTGACCTCACACATATACATACAGATGTGGATGCCATACAGATTATGTGCTCCTTTCCTAAGTCCCTGGGGTTTCTCTCTCTCTCTTTTTCCCCCCTTTTCAGGCATCTAAGTGTATGGAATTCTATTCTTTGATTGGAGTCAGAAAAGGCACACGCATTCACCAGGGAAGTCAATTTGTTAGCAGCAAGTATTTGAAACCAAAGTATCTGATTTAATGAAAGCAGACATTGACTCATACTTTAAAAACACATTAAAAAAATTTTTTTAAGTGAAAGCAAATGAAAGAAGCATTTCTTTATGTTTTCATGATCAGAATGGATCTGTATTTGTTGTGTCCCTAAGCCACAAATACACTCTGCTTAGATTGGAGCACTCTCCAATGCCTTTGCTCCACAGCCCACCGCCACCCCCAGTCAATCACTATTTCCTTATGCATTACACATTGAATACAAACGTGCCACCTTTACTATGCTGTAGGGAGGGGGCAAGAAGATTAGCTATACAACTTGTCATTTATCTCTTTCTCTGTGATACAGCCCTCTTCCTATTTTCTTCATCACTTTAACTAAAAATGAATCTAGAGCTCTTGTCAGTGACATAATGTTTTCATGAAAGTTCTACTAATTAAAAATCCTCACCATACCAGACCTAAAAAATGAGCACACTCTTGCCAAGTGTTATTCACCACAGAGAAGCTCTTGTAGTTACATTTTAAAGGAGGACCCAGAGGAAGATGCTGCAGAGGGAGAAAGTCTACTAACATATACATTGAGGTTTACCAGTTGTCAGCATCAGAGGGACAGACTATTCTAATAGAGATCCTTCAAGAAAACAACAACAACAGAAAAAAAGAAAAGAAAACATGCATTTCCAAACAGCTGAGAGTAAGACATGTGCAGTTTCGGATAATAGAAGCTTTTACTGGAATGAAGAACCACAATTACAGGAAATAGAGCTGATTTTTGGAAGCAAAAGATGAGAGGTCAATTTTAAATTGATGTTTGTCTTTGCACCTGTAGACTTCTCTTTTTAATGATATGGAGATGGTAGGTTTTTATTGCATTGGCATGAAAACACTTTCAGACTATTGCTTTTGCCCATACTTATAGTGCCATCAATAGTTACTTGTTGGGGACATGCATTTAGTCTTGCAATGTCCTGCATTAATTTAACAACACATAAAATATGGATTTTATTGCAGCAGAGACAATAAATGCTGCAACTGCTGACTACATGCATTTCATCTCCCCTCTTCATCTTTCCTCTCTCATACTTCTGACTCAGACACAAAATGCGAATCTAGGAATTATGCCTATTCTATTTCTGATAAATGCCAATCTTTCTTATTTATGTAGATGCTTAGTGACGATTGACAGGTTCAAGGAATCTGTCTTCTGCCTGTCATTTCTCCTTATATTGAACCTACAATGAACTATGACTATAAATAAGTGCAGAGGGGATCCATTCATATGGAATGCAAAGTAATGTTCGATGATAGAGTTCAAAGCAACAATCTTCTCCTCAAGGGATTTTTAACATTAAGATGAACAAGCATGAGCATAACAAATTACCCTCCATAATATATTTTTAGCATTTGATCAGAGTGAATGAATTCACAAACTCTAACAACATGACCCACTGTTGAGCATAATATGTAATTTATCCAGTTTCACATTACCTCTTCAGCTATTCAAAGCAGTGGTTTCTAGAATACAATATATAGTCTTATGCTTAATATTTTTTTTACATATTAAAGATAATCATTTAAAAATAACTGCTGAATACAACTGAAAAACAAACATTTTCCCCCAGGGAGAGAAAATAAGAGACCTTAAGGGAGTTAGAAAAAAAAGAGAGAGAGAGAAAGAGATGAAATCTTCCTACCTTTTTTTTTATCAGCTTCTGGATAACGGAAGTTGGTTCCAGCCAGAATAACCCTGGAGAAATTGTCACTATATCCCCTTTTTGTTTGTTTTCGGCTGTTATTTCCTATCACTGATTCTACTTCAACCTAACTCAAGCTTTCTCTCAGCATCACTTTTAACTCTGGACGGCAGGGAACCGAAGAAAGCGGGGGGCGAGTTCTCTCTGATTGGCTTTCATTCAGCGCTTCTGATTAAGGGGGGGAAAAAAAGAAAAGGAAAGGAAGGAGGAGGGAAAAGCCCTTCCTCACTCGGAGAGAAAGGTTCTGCTGATAGAGCTGCAGCACTTGCCATGGGAAGGTTAGAGACTGGGGAAGTGCTGGCTTTTGCTCGCACACAGCGATTTGCAATTGAATACGAGGGGAGGGCTCATCCGAGAGGAGGGCTTCGGATGAAAGGCGTCCCCTCCCCCGCAGGGCAGAAAGACTCTCTGTTTCAAGGCTAAGGTAATCAGCCCGATCTAATCCGGCTGTGCCCCTAATGCAATCTCAAGAACGGGACTGCTTCTTGCAATTCTTTTTTAATAGATACTTCTTCATCTGACATATATATTCCTGCACCATCCTTAACTCCAGATCGCCGAAATCCATGAAGCGAGTGCCAAGTCAAATTGCAACCAGCTCTGAATGGTTACCAGAGTGATTTTTGGTTGCGGTTTGAATTATTATTTATTTTTGCTTTCAGTGAACTTTCTCTTCCTTGATTCTCCAAATACCTTATGTTTTTATCGCTTATGGTCATAGGAGAACATACCTTGCTCGTCGTTTGGGAATGTTCGTGAGCTAGTCTTGTCTGCTTAATCTTAATCTTACCTGCTTTGCCTTTTGATTTTATAGGTAGAATATTTTATTCACAATGTAAATATGCAACTAACGCTATTAAAATATTTAGAATTGGGGCTTGACATCATCTCCTTTCTTCTTGTTCCTTTTTTTTTTTTAACTTTTTTTCTCAGAAACTTGAGTGTCATGCCCAAATGTGGGGGGAGGAGGACAGATAGTACATTTGGGTGGTTCTGTTTACTTAACCATCTAACTGTTCATCTATTTATTTATCTCGACATTAAATTGGAATCAACCAAAACCTTACCAAAGGATGTCAGCATAGCTCCACAAAATAATGAGCGTCTTTATATTTTTCTGGCTTCACATAGATTCCTTTTTAAATAAATAAATTATATTAACATACTATAAAATAATAATATAAAAATAACTGTAAAGCTGAGGGAGGATTATGAAGATAATAACTTTTTAGAATACATACTACTGCTCAAAAATAGTAACTGATATACTTAAGGACACAGCTAACTCGTGACAGAGTAAAAACTAGAATGACAGTACATATATTATATTTATATAGACATATTAAACATATAGCATATATACTTATGTGGATTTATAATTTCAGTTTAGTACTGCTTCTGAGATGTCACAGTACTGCCTGGGTACATATTTTAGTATTCTAGCATCTGTAGACCTCTCAACATGTGTGTGTTTGTGTGGGTGCTCAGCTACATCTGACTCTTGCAACTCCTTGGACTGTGCAGGTCGCCAGGCTCCTCTGTCCATGGAATTCTCCAGGCGAGAATTCTGAAGCGGGTTGCCATTTCCTTATCCAGGGGATTCCTGCCCCAGGGATTGTACCTGTGTCTCTTGTGTCTCCTGCTTTGGTAGGAGGATTCTTTACCACTGAGTCATCTGGGAAGCCTCAGTCCCCTTGTACAGTTAGCATAATGGAGAGGGAAAGCAACTCAATCTGGGGGAGAAAAAGGGTGTGGGGATACTATTAATAAAAAAAGATTTCAAAGAAGGTTTAGTATACTACAAAGTTATGATAGGACCAATGTTGCCAGCTAGTTTTTTGAGGTTACCCTGGTGGTTCAGTGGTAAAGATTCTGCCTGTGATGAGAGACTCATGTTCGATTCCTGGGTTGGGAAGATCCTTTGGAGAAGGAAATGGCAACCCACTCCAGTATTCTTGCCTGGGAAATCCCATGGACAGAGGAGCCTGGGGGGCTACAGTCCATGGATTCACAAAAGATTTAGACACAGCTTAGCAACTTAACCACCACCAGCAGCAACTAAACTTAGAGTCAGATACAAATTCCATTTTTTTCTGTAATACATCTGTGTTAATAAGACGTATGTGTTTGTTCAATATGATACTGCCTTTGATATATTAAAATTGGTTGTCGAAAGAAATTATAGAATCTCTTAGCCTATATATAAATTTTTATAGTGTTTAATTAAATGCAACAGGTCAGGTGCATATGTGATGATGATCTCTTCCTAGATTAACTATTTTTGTGTATTTGTCTTTAGTTTGATAATAAATGACTGCATAGTATGAGGAGTTGCTTATGTTACATTTTAATTGGTCCAGTTGAGAAAATAACCATTTCATTTATTAATGAAAATACATGTTGAAA
The DNA here is from genome assembly GCF_019320065.1 of Cervus canadensis. NCBI lineage: Eukaryota > Metazoa > Chordata > Mammalia > Artiodactyla > Cervidae > Cervus > Cervus canadensis. Next base: position 46,112,553 of record NC_057401.1, on the reverse strand, counting down.
TGATGTATTCCCCAAATAATAGTTTTGTTTTGTTTAAACAAGATAGAAGTTAATTCTTCTCTGACAGAAATTTCTGGGTTGTTATGATTTCTGTGTTCTGTGAAGTCATCAGAAATTTGGGTTACTTCTCTCTTTATGGTCAACTACTCTTTTGATAGCAATCACACCCACACCTGCTTTCTAAACAGAGGAATAAAATAAAGAAGGAAAGGACGCCCTCTTCATTGGAATTTGCTATGGTTTCATTAGCTGGAAATGAGAGAGTTGACCACAAATTGTTTCAAGGGAGGCTTGGAAATATAGTATTTACTCTGGAAAGCTATTTGATAAGCTAGAAATCACTCATACTATTAGAGAAGATGACAGAATTGGATAAAATAGCAGCAGTGCCACCATATCTATGTACCATATGGCAGCATATTTTAAAAGTATTTAGAGACATAAAATTTTGTTTGGTTTAAAATTAAAATCCTGTCATGATGTTACAGAATGGTATCCATTGCAATATGCATTTTACTAACATTTAAAAACTTTGAGGTATGAGACAATGGTGTGTGTGTGAGGTCACTTCAGTCATGTCTGACTCCAACTCTGTGGTCTGTAGACCACCAGGTTCTTTGGCCCATGGGATTCTCCAGGCAGTAACACTGGAGTGGGTTGCTATTTGAAACAACGATATTGCCAGTTGTTGCATTTTCCACTTTATGGTCAGGTACTGTATTAAATGGAAAAGGAAGTGGCAACCCACTCCAGTATTCTTGCCTAGAGAATCCCATGGAGAGAGGAGCCTACAGTCCATAGGGTCGCAAAGAGTCAGACATGACTGAACGACTTCACTTTCACGTTTCACTGTATTAAATAAATAATAAACAAAACATCCCTGTATCCTAAAATTCAGGATGTACAGAGGCAGATATTAGAGAGGATGAGAGAGAATTTGAACAATGAGTATTTTAAAACTTATCCTGTTTTTTTTAATGCCTTCCTTGTGCAAGAGAGACTCTTAAGCTATCCTATTGAATAAAAGCTTTAGTAATAAAAATTGAAATAAAGCATAAACAAAACTGGCTAAAAATTAAAACTTCTGATAGTTTTTGTTTTATTAAGCAATATCATTTTCAGTTCCCTTTCTTTGTGTCTTTTATAAGTGGTTTCAACTTGGGATTTTGCAAATTTCTCTTTCTTTTGTTTTCTCTGGAAATGTTATGCAACATAGTCCTGTGAACTGGGTAAAGCTTCCTTATGGTCACCAACCTTAGGAATGTTACCCCATAGAAAGTCAGAAAAAGGAAGAGTAAACTCTGTATAAATGGGATAAATCAGTCAATGCCTCACAAAAGTATCCCTCAATGTGAGGAAAGGCCACATGACCATTATAAGCAAATAAGTTGATGAAAACTTAAAAAAAATATTTTTCCATACTTTTAAAGCTAAATGTGAAATTACACAGAAAATTCCTTACTTCCTTACTATAATCATAAAACACTCAAGAAAGTGAAGAGCATGCTACTGTTACAATAAGGGACCCTCTGAAGGCTGCCCTTTCAGTGCAAATGTAAAAGACACAATCTGGTTGAAACCAATTAAATAAAATAACCTTCCATTCCATGTGGAATTATATGCCTAAAAGTTGTCTCAGTGTTACTAAACAATAAGCATCAATCCTTAAAGTGCCACTTGCTAAACAGCTACATACTTGTTTTTAAAACAATAGCTTCTCAGCCACCTTTTCCAGGTTTATTTTAATGGTGTTGGAGATTATATCACTTTCCACTATAACAGGAGGTTAATCAAACCTGGTTCTCTCTCTACAGCTATGAAATGAGAATGGAGATTGTCTATACTGTTTCACTCTCCACAAATACACTGGCAGAAAAATAATCTGGCATAGTATGTTTGAAACATTTTTTTCTTGTCTCCTACCCGTCTGGCTTATTGGACTTTAGAGGCTGGAAAATTTTAAAGTACAGTGTCCTGTGATGAGTGGTCTAGGGTGATTCATATTCTGTTTACTCAAACATCTTTAGTTATCTTTGAGCTAGAAACTGAAGTGAATAAAGAGAAAAGCAAGGTGAGAGGCATTGATTCAGCCACTGTGGATAATAACTGAAGAAGCATGGTTTTGTAGTCACCCTTCCTTGAGGCAGTGTAGGCAGCTGTTTGAACCACAGCAATGGATGTGTGATTTGGGAGCTAGAAGTGCTCTTCATATTCACCTAGTCCTCCCTTTCTATTCGTGTTGTAAACTACCATCTATCACTCAAAATGAAATAATAATAATAATTTTTATTACTATTTTGTTTAGTTAGTTTGCCTGAAGTAGGTACTTCACTTGAGTGGATTCTGTTATTTGCAACTGAACTGTTACTAACACCCACTGGTAATGATAATCTCTTGTTACTACTAACCATGTGTCAACATTTCTTAAATCATCTAATTTGGGAGTGGGACAAGGGAGGCTTGAACCAGGGAAAAAATAAGGTATCACATAGTCAGTTATGTTTCCAAAAATGTAATTATTTTGAAAAACAATCAAGAGTTAATGAAACAACATCTAATTTAAATTTATTTTGACCCTCCTGCCTCCTTTCCTTTATAAGCCGCTGTGTTCTATTTGCTTTAGGTATAAAGGTCAGAGCTGGTTTTCTTTTTTTTTTTTTTGGTTTTCTTTCTTAGATCAAATCTGAACTGCTTTGCTTGACTTTTTTCTAACTATTTTTATTAAAAAAAATTTGGTTACATATGAAGAGATTTACAAATAAATTGAATCTTATCATCTTTGCAAGGCATAAAAAAAAATAGATCGAATAATTCTCATGTTGATTGAAAAGTGAATTCTTACTTAATCTGACTGCTTCCAGCTCTACCTGAATAAGGATAGTAGCTTATTTTACATTTTAAATCACTGGTAAAGTGAAAGTATCAGGACTGAATTTTCCATTGTTTGGCTGTGATTTAAATTCATGCCCGAGAAAGTGAATAAAGGAAAAATATTTCAAATAAAAAAGTGAAAAACAATAAGCAATTCTTATATGTTTGCAATTGCATTTAATGAACAAAAATATCTCATATGTTTAGATTTTATGTTGTGTAGTTAATACAGAGACTAGGTCTGAGTGGTAAAAACTACATTTTAATTAATATTTTCACTCTGAGAAGCCATTCTAAGAATTCTTAGAATCTTTTTAAGAAAAGATTATTATTTTAAAATAAATATCTGTTATAAAAGCCTAGAAAAAATCACAACTACTTTTTTATTTCTTCTTTCAAAATATTTCATTCCTCCTCTTCCTTTCCTTATTATTTGTCAATAAATGTTAATTTTGTGATATTTCACCCTATGTGTAAGCTATCAAATTAGCTTGTGAGCTTGATGGATGTTGACAGTAGAACAGGACTCCTAAGTCAGAGACAAAAGGCACAGGCAGCAGCTTAGCCAACTTATCTGTGCCAATTTTCTTTATCCCGCATCTCATTTGGGTAATGCCTGAGATGCGCAGGTAGATGTTGCACAGGCAGTGAGTTGGCATTATAGCTGAGGAACACCAAGTATAGGGAACCCTGCTTTTTATATAAAGCACTGTGAGCAAAACTGCCTGAACTCCAAAGGGAGATGCCTTTATGTGGCTGGACAGCATGCAAATCCCTCTGCACTGGTGGGAACATTAACTCATGGTTCAAGGGTGTTTCTGTACAAATGTCTTTTTAAGATAAAGAAAAGGGAGTTTATTCCAAAATGGGAGAGAGGCATATGGAAAATTGTCTCCAAAATTAGTATTTGTTGAGTCATTGAGAAATATCAGCTGGAAGCTCACCTGTATGAGCATGTGGCCACCCTAGTCTTTAGGAAATTTATGCACATGACTGGGTATTCTTCCTATAGAACCAACTATGTGGTCTGTGACAAAGACTGTCACTAATCAAACTTTACTCAGCTCCTCTGAACACTTTTACAACCAGTCCTGCCTTTTGGACTTCTGTTTTCATCTCTGCATTGTTCCATTTCAGCAAGAATCCTGCTGAGTCAGCTTAATCAAAATCCCCACCCTCATTTCCTGATCACCGTCAATTTTTGATTCAATTCCTCATGCTCCATCAGCCCCCAAGTGATGTCTGATTAGTCTTTTCTACCATCAGTAAGAATCACATTAGGTCAGTTTAGCCCAAATTCCAACTTATCCCTAGTGTTTCCTCTTAGTAATCTTCCATCTCCTGACCTCATCCTACTTCTTGGCTATAATTCCCACTGAGACATGCTATATTCAGAGTTAAGTCCAACCTTTCTTCTCCCAGCAGACCCCATTGCAGTGGTCCCTACATCCATCTTGATGGCCCCCTTGAATAAAGACTTCTTTACTGTACTTTATCCAAAGGTATCGTTGGGTACCTTTTTCTGTTAAAACTTTATAAGATAAATAAGTTGTAGGGTTGTCATGTACAGCATGACAAATATAATGAAGACTGCTATAGATTACATCTGAAAGTTAAGATAGTAAATTCTAAGAGTTCTCATCACAAAAGAAAATACTTTTTTTCCCTCTTTCTTTAATTTTGTATCTGGATGAAGTGATGAAGTTTCATTAACCTTAATATGGTAATCATTTCATGATATATGCAAATCACATCATTATGCCATAATACACCTTGGTCAGTACTGTATGTCAATTACACATCAATAGAACTGGAGGAAAATTAGTAATTTTCTTTTCTTTAAACGTCTAGAACAACAGTTCATATAATATAGTCTATGGACCAACAATATCAGTATCACCTAGAACCTTGTTATAAAGGCAGATTCTCATTGTCTCAGACCTACTGACTCAGAAACTATGGGGGTGGTCAATACTCCATGTTTTCAAATGTCTCAAAGTGATTCTGAAAGCTGAAATTTGAGAATCACTGACTTAGAGTTGCTATAAAGCAGTCTAGGAAAGAAAGAAACCCCAGTTTAAAACTCATGATTTATAAATGAGAGAATTGTTTATGCAATCACTTATTATTTTTAACACATATATATTATATGCAGAAGCACTGCAAAGCATTGTGCTATTTATGAGAGTGTGGGGAAGAGCTATAATCATGATCCCGGCTAAATAAGGATTTAACCGTCTAATGAGAGAGACAGAAATGAAGACAAGTGATACAGGAAAACAAATGAAGGGAAGAAAGGGGGAACTTTGCCAAGTGTGTGATGAATGTGGAAGTAGTTCCTCTCGAGGTTTCAAAATATAGTATTACAACTCTGATAAATGTCAGTTTTGGTTTTAATTTCAACAATCAACATGTTAGGGGGAGGATGGTGGTGAAAATGCGTGGTGATGATGTTCCATCCTGGCAGCATGTTGATTAAACAGAGTCCCACCAGAATTGCCAGGAGAACTAACAGAGGAGAAAGGGTTCTGAACTCTCTTCTTACACTCTCCAGTGAGGATGGGAGCTTGCTTCGCATACAAATGTCTGTTCTTACTCAGTCTCCTTTGTGATTACACTCAGCCTTGAGTAATCCTTCTTGTGAAAATATGGAAGAAGAAGAGGGAAGGAAACTAGGAGAGGAAACGGGAAGGAAGAGGAGTTTCATAGAGTCAGATTCCAAAACTAAAGAAAACTGAAAATGTCTTCTTCCTTATACAGAGGGTTGGTTTTGTGGGTCTGTAGCCTGTGTGGTCATGCTTAGAAGAAGCACTCACTTGGCTTAATGCCCTGCCAGTGCAGTCTTGAGTTCCTTGATAATTTCTGAACAAAAGGTTCCACATTTTCATTTTTCTCTGGGGTCCATGATTTTGCAGCTGAGCTACTTATAATTCTAATGCATTATGATGTCATTCATGAATTGAGAAGTTCCCATCATAGGTGAGTGTTTGAACAGTAATCAGTGTTGACATTTAACAGACAAACACATCAATAAATCTATCTGCCACTAGTAAACAAGGACAATAAAGTATACTTGACTCCTGTTAAGCTGGGCTTGACATTTGCTCTCTAGTGTCAAGGAACCGGCATCAAGCCTTAAAGATATCAGTAGGAAAATGTCATTCATCCATGTATGCAGCTCTTCATTCTCCAGCTACTCATGGAGCTGCTACAAGGCGTCATATAGTTTCCTTATCACTGGTGATACAGTCAATTGCTCATTTAGTTCTCAGCTACACAGAGCTCACTCTCTAGTACAAAAAAGAATCATTGCTTAATCTCACAAATGATTATATTACTGCTCACTGTGATAAGTGTTATGAAAGAAGACACAGTTCTATTGCATCTTACAAGGGTCTTAACTGACAAGGGCTTGAAAGACCATCAGAGACATTTCCTAGATGAGGTTGAGGCTTGAGGTGAAATTACAAACTTGAGGGGATGTCCTTTCCTATACTGACTGTTAGAAGAAAGCACTGTATGGGCTGCAAGGTGACACTTAAAAATCACCCCCTTCTAGTGCCTAATTGGCCAAGTATAAATAATTTCCTTACTGCAGATATATGTAACCACTACAACAAAGGATTCCCAATTTATCAGACATTTTAAGCATGTTGACCCAAGAACATCGTGTTACGAGTCATTAGGTCAGAATAGTCAGGAGGTCAGAAGGGGGCGCTCTCATGCACTTGCCGTTAGTTGTTCGGTGGCTGAGTTGTGTCTGACTCTGTGACTCCATGCATTTCAGCAAACCAAGTTCCTCTGTTCATGGAATTCTCCAGGCAAGAATACTGGAGTGGGCAGTTATTCCCTTCTCCAAGGGATCTTCCTGACCCAGGGATCGAACCAGGATCTCCTGCACTGCAGGCAGATTCTTTACCATCTGAGCCACCAAGGAAGCCAGGAATATAGACCATTGGGATAGAACAAAACATACTTGAGCTCCTGCAATGTGCCAAAGGAGTACTTTAATCTTTGCCGGGTTTTCAACCACTTTTCAGCACAAGCAAAACAACACACAAAAACAAAAGCAAAACATCTACTGAACCATTTGTTAATTCTTGGGTATCAGATCATATATTATGAAAATCATGGAGAAAAAAATGTATATACATCCGTGTTGGGGCAATTCAATCATCTAGTGACTATACCATTGTTTAATTTTATGTGAAGATTTTTTTACTTTTAATACCACGATCCGTGAATCAAAATATCCTTTGGCTGAAAAGTCACCAAGATTTATCAAGTATTTAGATTTTTAAAAACACAATCTCACTCAGCCTACAGTTAGACCAAGAAGCAAAATAAATGCACCCTGATTAGAAGAGTTTTATTTTTAGATAAAGATTTATATTTCATAAATCTCTTCATTTAATTGATACAGCAACTATTCAACTAGATACAAGATTTCAAGCTAAGTACATTTGCTTAACATTTTGCATTTCTTATCCTAGCTCAATTAATGCAAATGATTCAACGTCATTGCAAAAAATTACAAAATCAAAAGCAATTTCTAGGTGATTTGTTAACATTATTAGCAATTCAATTACTGCCTACTTTAAGTATTAAATTCAAATTTAAGAAACAAAATAAATCAAAGCATAAGAATGATTACTTGTGAAATTCCTAATTGTTTCTGTAAATACTGCTACAGGAGAGGACATTTTTTATGTGTATTCTATATCCACTTTATTTTTGTTATTTGTCATCATTTTCATATAGTAAAATGGTCTCCATGAAGTACAAACAAAATAATCAATATTTAAGAAAAATAAGAGAATGACATCATTTAATAAAATAATTAGTGCTACACATAGAATTCCAAAACAATGGGAAAGATTTAAAATGCCAAATTATTCATGACTTTCAGCATGAACTCATATCAAATGGTATCGTAATAGCCCTAATGCTTTTAAAGTGTTTGTACAGGGGTGAGAATTACAGTATCATAATCATCAAAATATGTTTAAACTTTATTATCTTTAATTTTTATTTATCAAAAAGAATTCCTTCCTCTCTTTTAATCCTGAGCTGCCTTTCTCTCTCTCCCAAACACCTCCCTTCATGTCTTCCAGATCTATTTGATATATTTTTGAATAAGTTCCCGATTGCTGCCATATTAATTAACCTGGATGTATTCAGCTCCTTTATCTTGCACTGGGGTTAAGAGAGGACAGTAGTGAGGCGAGAAGGCCTGCATTGAGGTGCATAAGCAGGGGCCTAGAAATGGGAGAGAACTGATTGAATCAAAGTGCTAGGATAAGGAGGCTTCCAAACTTGACGTCATCACCGGAGGCTTCTTTTTTTTTTTTTTTCATTTATTTTTATTAGTTGGAGGCTATTTACTTTACAATATTGCAGTGGTTTTTGTCATACACTGACATGAATCAGCCATGGATTTACATGTATTCCCCATCCCGATCCCCCCCTCCCACCTCCCTCTCTACCTGATCCCTCTGGATCTTCCAAGTGCACCAGGCCCGAGCACTTGTCTCATGCATCCAACCTGGGCTGGTGATGTGTTTCACCATGCACTGGAGGCTTCTGATCCTGGCTTGGGACAGGTGGTTGTCACAACAGTGGGCTGTTTCCCCTCATTAAACCAAGATATAGGATAAAAGTGCACCAAGTTAAAATAAGGATTTAATCCTAGCATTTAATCTTCATTCTACCTACATTCTTAAATATCTCTGTCTCTCTGATCAATATACTCTGTCATTTAGTTAATTCTCTTCTTCTGTGAAGGGAGAAAATTATACATGAATAGAAACCACTAAAACAATTATGCAGTTGGTAACCACATACAGATTAGAAAATTTAAATCTTTATTATTTTAGTAGTATTGACACAGCTAGGTGAACTGTATATAATATGTGAATGTATTTAAATTTAGCACAATGTACAGTCACATATAAATGGCTATTTGCTGTCATAAAGGGAAATACATTCCAAATATTAATTACTAGAGCTTTGAAAATCTTTCCCTGATATTGTTACCTTTTATCCTGTGTTGTTCTTAGCTTACAATGTACAGCACAAGTAAGATTATAAATGCCCATTTTTTAAGCCAATAGAAATAAATATGTAGATTTCTGTTTACATTCAATCTCTGAAAAATATAATGTTGCTTATATGTGATTTCTCAAAAAACAAAATATAATCAAGAGTTAAATGATAAAATTTGAAATAGATTTATAATTACAGCCAAAGGGGGAAAGTTCAGATGATAATTATTTTAATAAGTGTTAGCACTTTTCAATGAGAAGACATTGAGCCTCTATGCTTGTAGTATGAAATGTTTAGACTTCATTTTTTGTTCTCCAGTGACCCTACCAATTATCCATTTATACTTTAGAATCTTTGGTGTACTATCTAGCTTAGTAGTTAGTACACTATTGTGGGTTTTGTTCTTCTTACATAATGAAAGTGTCATCTGATTGCTGACTTTCAATATAAGATTTGTTCATTTTTCTGTATTTAGCCTACCATTCCTTGAATAGACATGTGAGGAGTGGTGGTCTGCAGGCAGATTGTTATACTGAAATATGTATTATTTCACTTTACCTTAGAATTCTGTTCTTATACTCAAATAAATCACAGATTTCTTAATTTCAAAATCAAATCTTCTATTCCTGCTCATAAATATCTATGTTAGTTATCAAATGTACCTGACATTTACTATTGAACAAGCATTTCTTTAATGCCTCCAATATCCCAGGGACTATTCTAGGATTTGGAGATAAAGCAGTAAAGAAAATATAGAAAGGTTAAAAGAAAGTAAACAAATAAACAAGCATATAATAATGCCAAAGATAGTGATAAGTACTATAGGTAAAAATAAGACACCCAGAAGAATGATACTCAAAGATGTCTAATTCATTTGAAATCTATGAATATGTTACCTTATAGTAAAAGGTACTCTGCAGATGTGATTAAGTTTAAGATCTTGAGATACAGAGTTTATCCTGAATGTTTCTGGCAGACAATATAGTTACACGAGCCTTTAAAAGCAGAGACTGTTTTTCAGCTCAGAAAGCGATGTGAAAATAAAAGAAGAGAACCAGTGATGGTGGTATGAGAAGATGCATAAGCCAAGGAAGGTGGTCAGCCTCTGGAAACCAGAAAACACAGGAGAAGAGATTCTGTCCTAGAGAGTAAGGAACATAACCCTTGCTGATGCCTTGATTTTAGTCTAGTGAGACTCATGTGGAAATGCTGACCTATGGAAAATATGAGATAATCAATTTGTGTTGTTTAAGTTATCAGATCTGAGGTACTTTGTTTTAGGAGTGATAGCAAACTAATACAGGCAATCAAGAGAAACTTTTTGCATAGCTGTTAGAGAAGGAGTCTTTGATGATGTGATGCTTGAGCAGTGCTGAATGAAGTGAAGCCAGCCATCTGACTACATGTGAGAAGAACTCTCCAGGTGGGAACAGCCAGTGCAAATGCCCAGAGGCAGAAGCTTGCTCAGCTGTTTGAGGAATAGCCAGGAGACCATCAGGCCTGAAAAGCAGTAAGTTGAAAGTAAAGAACTCTGTGATGAGATGACTTCTGGCATCAAGGAGTCAGGTTTGCTGGGGCTGGTTACACCCAGGCATTTTATTCTAACTGAGACAGGGAGATTTTGCAGATTTGGGGCAGAGAAAAAACATCATCTGGATTAGATTTTAAAATGAGTCATTTTGATCACTCCATGGAGAACAGACTGTAGGCAAGAAAACAGTAGAACTGGTCAAACTGAGAGACAAATAAAGACTTTGGTGATATTCAAGTAGAAGATGATAATATCATGAAGGAACAGCTATATTTTACATAGACTATCAATATAAATATAATATGACTTGCTGATGAAATATATGCTAGTGTTAGGAAAAATTTAAAAGAGAGATGACTGGCTGCAAAATAGAATTGCCATACTGAGATGAGAATAGAGGGAAAAATTGGTTTGAGGCCATTCAAAATATTTGCAAATGTCTATTTTGCTATTTTTACATGATTCTTTTCCATACCTCACATATATTTCATTTACCTGTCTTTTCCTCTGCATTCAATATCATGCATGACTGTTATTGTTTTCATTAATTTAAAATTTTCAGAATAAATAACACTTTAGGAGAGCCATCAGTATTTTCATGCTGGACGCATCCCTTCTGTGGTCTTCCAGGTGGCACTAGTGGTAAAGAACTGCTCTGCCAATGCAGGAGACATAAGAGACATGGATTCTATCCCTGGGTTGGGAAGATTCCCTGGAGAAGGAAATGTCAGCCCACTCTGATATTGTGGCCTGGAGAATCCCATGGCAGAGGAGCTTGGTGGGCTATGATGCATTGGGTCACAAAAAGTCAGACACAACTAAGCGACTGAGCATGCATGCATGCACCCTTTCTGCACTGCTCACCTGGAAATTCATAAGTTCATGCCTTTTTGGCTTACCTTGTCTTCCTAACCACCCTGAAAATTATACATTTTCATTTGATTAGTTTGCAGTCAAAGCTTTTTTAGACAAAAACTAATTTGAAAGTCTAAATAAAGATGATATTTGAAGGTATGTGAAAATTCATTGGGACAAAATTTGAGATTTACAAAATTCTTCTCTTTGATTTTGTTAGCCATGGCAATTGGTTCCCAGGTGAGAATGAACACTTTTGTCCTATTAGGTGATAGGTTTCAAACATTAAAAATAATTATTATTGTTTTCATGGGTTAAAAAAGTCAGCATTATATTAATATGCTACAAAAATATTGTACTAGGGGAGGTTGGCATATATTTGCATGCATGCGTGTGGGCATATGTGTTTAGTCCTGTCCGACTCTTTGTGGCTCCATGCACTGTAATCCACCAGACTCTTTTGTCCATGGAATTTTTTAGGCAAGAATACTGGAGTGGGTTGCCGTTTCCTTCTCCAGGGATCATCCTGATCCAGGGATCAAACCTGTGTCTCTTGTATCTCCTGAATTGTCAGGTGGGTTCTTTACCAGCTGAGCCATCAGCGAAGCCCTCAGATTTGCAAACTTACTATTAAATAGTAAATTAACCAGAATAAAGTCACAAGTAATTTGTAGTTAATTGAAACATCTACAAGAATTGTCAGTTGTTGAAAAATAGTTCTCAATAGTAAACTCTCTCCAGACCCATATGAAGTACCTAATCACGTAGACATAAATTTAAAAATTATACATGAAATAAGATTTATTTTAATGTAACTGAAATGAGAATATTTCTTACTATATTTTAGTAAACTAGTATTTTTAAACATTCACTGATCAACATAAACACTCATTACCTCGTCAATTGAGAAAATATTTTTGATGACATAATGAAATTATTTTGATTGTAAATTGTGTAGATTATCATCAAATATCCTAAGTATTACCAAGAATGCAGAAGTTCTTACAGGAAAAAAAAACAATAATATTCTCCCTACTTGGGAATGTGAGCCTTCTGCAGGCTAATATGTATTCATATAAGATTCACTGACCTTTCATGATGTCACATAGGCATATACATCTGGGTGAATTCTTGTAAGTATATAATATGAAGAGCACCATGTAGATTAAAAAAAAGAATATTCTATTAAATAATCAACAGTTTATAATAAATATTACTATCAGTTGAGTCATTACCTAGGTACTGAATTAATAACATAATAATAAAATATGTTCACTAGTTTATGTCTAAATATAAAAATATAATTTATACCAAGAAAATACTTCCTTCTGTTTCACAACAAAACATGGATATTCTACAAAATTCAGAACTTTCAAAAACAATAATTCAATAATAGAATTAAATTATTATTCTGCTAATTTGTTGAATTCATCTAAAAATATAATAACCCAGAATAGTTTCTATTAACCTTATTGTGTTTTAAAAATTAATGTGAGAAGTGATCAATAGCCATGCGAGGGAGACCAAAATTTTACCCACGTTAAGATTACCATTAGTCAACATGGTTTATTCTTCTTTTTTTTTTTTTCTTGGAAACTAAATTTAGTGATATCAAAATTAAAATGGTCAGTTTTCCTCTCTAAATATTTAATAATTGTTATGTATAGGCCTTTTTCCACCAAACTAAATCATGAAGTTACTGATTTTAATTTATTCCATATGTTTGTGATAGGCCTTTTAGTTATAAATGAAATCATTCAGTTCAGTTCAGTTCAGTCACTCAGTAGTGTCCGACTCTTTGCGACCCCATGAATCGCAGCATGCCAGGCCTCCCTGTCCATCACCAGCTCCTGCAGTTTACTCAAACTCATGCCCATTGAGTCGGTGATGCCATCCAGCCATCTCATCCTCTGCCGTCCCCTTCTCCTCCTGCCCCCAATCCCTCCCAGCATCAGGGTCTTTTCCAATGAGTCAACTCTATGCATGAGGTGGCCAAAATACTGGAGTTTCAGCTTCAGCATCAGTCCTTCCAATGAATACTCAGGACTTATCTCTTTTACGATGGACTGGTTGGATCTCCTTGCAGTCCAAGGGACTCTCAAGAGTCTTCTCCAACACCACAGTTCAAAAGCATCAATTTTTCGGCGCTCAGCTTTCTGCACAGTTCAACTTTCACATCCATACATGACCACTGGAAAAACCATAGCCTTGACCAGACAGATCTTTGTTGGCAAAGTAATGTCTCTGCTTTTTAATATGCTATCTAGGTTGGTCATAACTTTCCTTCCAAGGAGTAAGCATCTTTTAATTTCATGCCTGCAGTCACCATCTGCAGTGATTTTGGAGCCCAAAAAAATAAAGTCTGACACTGTTTCCAATGTCTCCTCGTCTATTTCCCATGAGGTGATGGGACCAGATGCCATGATCTTAGTTTTCTGAATGTTAAGCTTTAAGCCAACTTTTTCATTACTTTTATATTAGCATCTGTCTATCACTTTAACTCAAAATTTTCCTGATGTCTTTTGAGAAAGGACTAATTGTGTTATTTAAATATTCTCTGATTCCTGCATGATTACTTTTTCTTCTAATTTTATTCTTTGACTACATTATATGACCTCCTTTGTATCATATTAACTGTTAACTAACTCACTAAATCATAAAATCTTAGGTCAAGTGGGAACCTTGAGAGGGACCCTCTCCAAAATCATTGTTTGAGAGTTGAATAAGCAGAGTCAGCAAAGTATTACTACTTGCCTGATATTAAAATGCTGATTTTTAGCAAAATCAAGACCTACCAAACAACTGGATACTTTAGGATTTATTTATTCTTGTGCATGCTACCACAGAATTATTTAAAAGCACACTAAATCACATGTCCTTTGGGTCTAAGGCACAAGCCAATTTGGAGTCATCTGCTTGAAGTATAGGATTAAATCTTCAAGAACATGTGTGTGTGCAAATAATGCACACTTTTGTAGAGTCCTTGAAGTGATACTCATCAACCCCCTTTCATAGACTTTGCAGTTTTATCACTTTTTTTTTTTTTAACGAAAGACTGATGATCTATTTGCACACTTTCACTTAAACTCTCTTACCTCATTCCCCAAATTTAAGAAGAAAAAATATTTTCACACTTTGAAGCTCAGTTTCCAAGGTTAGGGTACTGCACTATAGCTGATGGGTGAAATTAATGGGACAGTAGAAATCAAACCAATGACTTCGGCAGTTTTGTTCTGATTTAATGTGACCTCGCCAATTGAAAACCAGTGTTTATGTACTATGCAGAATTATTGTGGCTCTGTAAGCTGTAACTTATTTGACAAAGGTTAAGGTACATGGGTCAATGTAGACTAGAAAGTAGTGTTCATATGATAATTTTCCCCTGAAATAGCATTTTAAAGTATCATTTTGGGTGCACGGTATTTTCAATTCCCTAAAGAAGTTTTTATCATTAAGCATAGAATAATAAGTCCATAAGGAAACAAAAATAATACAGAGTTTTATCTTAAGGTAATGCATCTTCCCCCCCCCCAAAAAAAAAGCAAACACACAAAGCACAACAAAAAAAAAATGAAGAATTCAAGAGGACACTGGCCTTTGTTTTTCATATATAAACTGGAAAGCAGCCAATGGTGGTTGATTCCAGTTTCTTTACTTTCATGGCTTGCCTAAGAAAGCTCACCCAAATCTAGGTTCTGAAAGTTTCTAATGTGTTGGACTGAATAAAGAAGCTAGGAGCTATAATGAAGACCTGTGGAAGATAATTAGTTCATATTTGGGGGTTTGTTTGTTTGTTTGTTTTCTCTATGTTTCAGTATTTTTTTTAATCCACACAGAGTTAAGAATTAGAGAGACTTATATGAAACTATTTTTCAGTACAATATTCTTATGGCAGACCCGTATTTAAGCATAGAGTTATTTTCAGATGTTTGTATATCAATATTATTATCATAATAAAAGTACTACTCATTTTCTGAAGGGTTAATACTAATAAACTTTTTAAATAATTTGCTTTCAATAAAATTTTAACAAAAGCAATTTGGAATGCTCCATATGCATGCCCTCAGGAAAAATTTCTTCTAAGATAATTCCTTCCAAATATTGTTTCATTTATAGAACACTGCATGGAAAAGTTCCACTATAAATTGATCACCATCTGACAACATTTTATAATTTTTTCTCTCATTTACATTTTCATTACTGGTCAATTATAAATGTAAAACTGCCAAACAACCACTTACTCACTCAATGACACTTTTAGGGGATTGAAGAGATTATATAAAATAACACAGTATGTAGAAAATATTATATTATGTAAAGTGATGTTTTGCTGTGTTAAAATATACCAGCTTGTATACTGGGGACTGGATGAACAAAAGAACACAATAACTACTTGAAATTCTTGAAAAAATACAGTCAACTATTTTTCCCAAAATGTCAAACAACATTTTTAGCAGCTTTTGAAAAAAAATTCCACTGGATTTTAGTCGTGTGTTTTGCAAATTTTGATTTAATGTAAAAACTGACTGGGTCTATATAGTTAGAACAAGCATGTTTCACTTAGGCAGGTCTATTCTGATTAAGGCATTTATATGTGTCTTTGTTGCTTAGTTGATAATGTCTGAACTGAGATATGTTTGGGAGATAAGGTATCAATCTCAGTATAACTGGAAAGATAAATATATTATGCAGAGCTCTGTATTATTTTTCCATGTCTCTTTTTTTCTCTCTCATCTTGGAAACAGTGGTAGTGATATAATGGTGGTGATTAGAGTTTATCAGGTCAGATGGGAACCAGGTGAAAAGTTTCACCACGGTACCTTACTTTAGAGGATAGGTACAATAGGTCTCTCCTCGGCTTTAGGGCTTTGTCATGCAGTGGCTTCAAGACATTGGGTAGGTGACTTAAACTCTCTCTACTTCTGTTTCCTCATCTGTAAAATGGAGGGGAAAAAATGTCCCTATCTCAGTCTGGATTACTGCAGCAATGTTACTGCTTTTAAACTACAACAGATGCTCTGGAAAATAGTATGGAGGGTCCTCAAGAAATTAAAAGTGGAACTAGCATATGAGTCAACAATCCTACTTCAGGGTTGTTGAAAAGAAAAAGAATTGAAATCAGGATATCAAAAATATATCAGCAACCCCACATTCATTACATCACTATGCACAATAGCTAGGAGGAGGAAATAATCTAAATGTCCATCAAGAGATGAGTGGATAAGGCAAGAAGTGGTATATGTGTACAATGAAATATTATTCTGACTTAAAAAAGAAGAAAATTCTGCAAAATGTGCCACCATAGATGACCCTGGAGGACACTATGCTAAGTGAAATAAACTAATCACAGAAAAATAAGCACTTATGATGTATCTAGAATAGCTAAATTCATAGAAGATATAGAATGGTAGTTGCCAGAGGGTAGAGGAAGGCGAAAGGGAGTTTCTATTCAACAGGAATAAAGTTGCATTTATGCAAAATGAGTAAACTCTGGTGATCTGCTATACCAAATTTCACCTACTGTCAACAATAATGTATTGCAAACTTAAACATTTGAGTGTAGATCTCATGTTAAGTGTTCTTACCACCATAAAATAAAACTTAAAACATTGCAAAAGCCTGATAAGATATTTGAAATCATTAGAAGTTTTGTGGGAATGAGCCAGGTCATTGCATTGGTGAAAAATAGTGTCGCTTTCATAATATGCTTGTTAATCTCCGACTTCCTGAAAATCAACTGCTCCATTGGAATATAGAAAAATTTTCTAATATTTTGGCTTACTTGAAAATATCTTTAAGCTCATTTCAATAGTCTTTGAAAATAAAACCTAGTATACTATTTTTTGAAAACACATAATTATTTGTGTTAATAGCTTCTGAAAACCAAGGTAATTTTATTTCTGATTTCAAAAATGACTATATGAATACTAGTTATCAGCAAATCAAATATATTTTTAGTCACTAAAAGTGAGTTGTCATTAGTATTTTAAAAGGATTTTAGATTTGCTTTATTTGACAGAAGATATAACTATCTAAAATCAGTATTTTGTTTAAATAAAATAAAATATTTAATTAAAGGATATATAACCATAACAGTTTGTTTCTTAGAATTCTTGGAGGAAAAGCCCTTAAATATCCATGATTAAATTATTTAGATTTAAGAGGACTACATCATATATATTTCCTTGAAAAATTATTTTTATATTTTACCATATATTCAGTTTATGTTTATACATCAATATAGCCAAATATAACCTTTGTAATGATTAGTAACACACTTCCTTCCAGGAAGGGAGCTAATTTTGTTGGATGATTATTATTGTAAACTAGTTCAGAGAGGCTTCTAATCTGGTGGTTCAACTGGGAACTAGATCTGAAGAAGCTGAGCATGAGCTAACCTGTATAGAAAGAAACAAGGCAAGAATTCACATTTAAATCTCTTTGGAGGAAGATGCCCTAGACAGAGATGGTATGAGGTGGATGCCTAATGAGATTTAGATGGGAAATACTCTTTTGTGTAGTAAAACTCCTTTCCCAGATTTGCAATGACACATTCACTCAAATCGAAGATTTTCAGTAATGACATGTAGACAGGATTTCACATAGGAAAACGTTAAAGATGTATGCTCCAGTGTTGGCTTAAAGAAGAAATAGGAGTTTTTTGGGAGTGGAGAGCCATATCTGGCTGTCAATGTGTGTGTGCATGTGCATCTATATGTGCTTTCCTCCTGCAGTTAGACATCAGAGTGTGTTAACAAGATACAAAATAATTTATGAACGACTCTATGCTTTTGCATATATGTATTAAAACTAAAATAAACTGATAATTGAGAGAAATATTTCTTAAATTACTGTTTTTCTTTTTCTTACATGAATTCCCCTCGTATTCTGTAGTTACTTATATATGCCCTCAATTACCCTCCTAATTCACCCTTATTCACAAACATCTTTCTTATTTTTGCTGTTGTTATTCTTGTTAAGTCTTGTCTGAGTCTTCAATTCCATGGACCTGAGCACACCAAGCTTCCCTATCCTTCACTTTCTCCCAGAGTTTCCTCAAACTCATGTCCATTGAGTCAGTAATGCTATTCAATTATCTCATCCTCTGTTGCCCCCTTCCCCTCCAGTCTTTCCCAGCATCAGGGTCTTTTCGAATGACTCATTTCTTCTCATGAGAGGGGCAAAGGATTGGAGTTTAAGCTTCAGTATCAATCCTTCCAATGAATATTCAGGACTGATTTCCTTTAGGATTAACTGGTTTGAAGTCCTTGCTGTCCAAGGGACTCTCAAGAGTCTTCTCCAGCACTACAATTTAAAAGCATCAATTCTTTGGCACCCAGCCTTCTTTATGGGCCAACACTCATTCATACATGACTACTGGGAAAACCATAGCTTTGACTATATGGACTTTTGTTGTCAAAGTAATGTCTTTTGCTTTTTAATAGACTGTCTACATTGGTCATAGCTTTCCTTGCAAGGAGAAACCACATTTTAAGGTCATGACTGCAGTCACTGCTGCTGTGATTTTGGACCCCAAGAAAATAAAATCTGTTACTGTCTCTACTTTTTTACCACCTATTTACCATGAAGTGATCAGACTGGATGTCATGATCTTAGTTTTTGGAATGTTGAATTTTAAACCCACTTTTTCACTCTCCTGTTTCTCCCTCATTAAGAGGCTCTTTAGTTCTCTTTGCTTTCTGCCATTAGAGTGGTATCATCTGAGGTTGTTGATATTTCTCCCGGCAATCTTGATTCCAGTTTGTGAGTCATCCAGCCAAGAATTTCTCATCATGTACTCTGCATATAAGTTAAATAAGTAGAGTGACAATGAACAGCCCTGATATACTCCTTTCTCAATTTTGAGTCAGTCCATTGTTCTATGTCCTGTTCTAACTGTTGCTTCTTGATCTGCACACAGGTTTCTCAGGAGGTAAGGTGGTCTGGTATTCCCATCTCTTTAAGAATTTTCCACAGTTTGTTGTGATCCACACATTTAAAGCCTTTAGCATAGTCAACAAAGTAGAAGTAGATGATTTTCTGGAATGCCTTTATTATGGTTCAATGGATGTTGGCAATTTGATCTCTGGTTCCTCTGCCTTTTCTAAATCCAGCTTGTACATCTGGAAGTTCTGGGCTCATGTACTGTTGAAGCTCAACTTGAAGGATTTTGAGCATGACCTTGCTAGCATATAAAATGACTGTAACTCTATGGTAGTGTGAACATTTTTTGCATTGGTTTTCTTTGATATTGGAATGAAAACTGACCTTTTCTGGTGCTGTGGCCACTGCTGAGTTTTCCAATTTTGTTGGCATATTGAGAGCAGCACTTTAATAAGAGCATCATCTTTTAGGATTTGAAATAGCTCAGCTGGAATTCCATCACCTCCATTAGCTTTCTTCTTAGCAATGTTTCTGAGGCCCACTTGACTTTACACTCCAGGATGTCTGGCTCTAGGTGGATGAGATTGTGTAACCACACCAGCTTGTTTTTTGGGGCCATAGAGACCTCTTCTGTATAATACTTCTGGGCATTATTCTTGCAACCTCTTCCTAATTGCTTCTGCTTCTGTTAGGTTCTTGCCATTTCTGTTCTTTCTTGTTCCCATCTTTAGCTGAATGTACTGACAATGCATTTTCTCTTTTTCTTCTTCATATGACATTTGCATATATCTTTTCACTTTAATTAGGGACATGCCAGGTTAAAAAATAAAATTACCAAAGTATCAATCCTAGTGGCTAGCAGTTTTATGAACAGTTTTATGCATAGAAGAGCTTCCCTGGTGGCTCAGATGGTAAGGAATCTGCCTGCAACTCAGGAGACCTGAGTTTGATCCCTGGGTTGGGAAGATCCCCTGGTGGAGGGCATGGCAACCAACTCCATTATTCTTGCCTGAAGAATCCCCAGGGACAGAGGAGTCTGGAAGTCTACAATCCATGGGATATCAAAGAGTTGGACATGACTGAGTGGCTAAGCACACAGACACACACACACATACACACACATAGAAACAATCAAATAATGTTATTTTTCAATCACTTTAGCAGCCTAGAAGTCTCCCAGAACCTAATGCTACAGGAAAGCAAGAGTTTCTTCAATCCCACACATCATGGCCTTTCAGCATTTAGCTTCTGTCTGTTCGTGCTTGGCAAATTGTTCTTTCAGAGCTCATGTCCATGAAAAGCCCACCTACTCTTAGGAAGCATAATTAAATGGTGAAAAGCATGGATCCAGAAGCCAAAATACCAGAGTCCAAATATTTGCTTTGTGTTAATTAGTGGTGAGATGCTAGAGAAGTCATTTATCTTTTCAGCAACTTACTTTCCTCAACTATAAAATGGGAGAACATAATAGTCCCTACTTCATAGCTTTGTTTTAAAAATGAAAAGAGTTAAATTATACTCAGAATAAAGTAATTAATGGAAATAAAAAGGAAGTATGTAAGCCTGTTTTTACCACACACAACGTCTGAAAATTGCCTGTTATTAATATCAGTGTAATTTTTGTTCTAGTCAAATATAATTTTAGTGATCTATTGTCCAAAGAATAGTGACAGAAGAAAAAAATGTTTCTTTATTTACATTGTCTTCCAATTATACAACAGTATAATATGTGTGCATGCTCATTCAGTTGTGTCTAACTCTTTGTGACCCCATGGGCTATAGCCCTCCAGACTCCTCTGTCCGTGGATTTTTCCAGGCAAGAATCCTGGAGTTTGTTGCCATTTCCTAATCCAGGGGATCTTCCCGACCCAGGGATTGAACCTGTGTCTTCTGCATCGATAGAAGGCAGATTCTTCACCACTGTTCCAACTGGGAAGCTCCATAGTATAATATAGCACTCCTCAAGCAAACTGATAAAAGTGATATTTATCATCATCATCATTATTATCATCATTATCTCCCTTTGAAAAAATCCGCTTGGCTATTTCTCAGCTTAGAGGAAAGAAAAAATGGGAAGAACAACAACAAAAAAGACAAGGAAAAAAAAATTAGTCAGCTTTTTCTGTTCAGTAACAAAATATACCATTTTTGTTTAAACAGAAGGAGGAAGATTTTCTATAATTAATGACTTCAAAATAAAGTATGTTCTAGCCTTATCAATTATCCCTACATGTTTTTTAATAGTTATAAATGCATTGATCAAGATCTAGTACATCTCCCTGAAGTTTTCATTTAGTTGTATTCTGAATGCTTGCAAATTTCTGTTTGATTAGAATTTCATAGAATTATAAAGATGCACTAATCCAAAAAATATAATTTCATCATCCCATTTCAGTAAGCATGAACATGACTATGAAAAATTCTGTTTTATCTTTCTATAATTGACAAGATATGGTCTACACATTTTTCCAGATTTGTTTTCACCTAAAAAAGATCAGTAAGAAGACTGCAATAACAGCGAGATATGGTAAAATATAGGAGGATATTATGACAACACAACTAAATCAATTGAATGTTTTAAACTTCTTATCTAAATCATAAGCTAAATGTAATATAGCATTTGTGCAAATAATTTCACACTTTTCAGATGCTGGGTAAGTCAGTGTCTTGGTATAAAGCATATTCCATATAAACTTATTTAGCATGGTAATCTAAATAAAGCATCCTTCCATTTTCTCTGACTTTAATTATTATAGTTAGAGATTTTACAATTTAAATGGCTTGCATAATAATTAAGTGTTTTGGGGGAAGATAAATAGAAGATTGGTTTTCTCTCCCCCACTTCCAAGAAAAAATTTCCTAAGGGAAAATTTCTAAATTTTCTAAAGCTCAATCTGTTTACTAGAAGTCAGACGTTTCATCCATATATTTGAGGCAAAGTACAAAACTGATAAAGCCTGGTATAATTTCAAAGCAAATTTAAAGTTTTAAAAATTCTGTTTCTCACCATCCTACTCATTTCACATTGAAATTTTTCAGCCACAGTGGTGTAACCAATTTCATTTCCTGTGAAGATCTTAAAATAGCTATGTAATCTTTATTGTTGATATCAGAGATCTATCATTTAGCAATATTATTCAAAAAGTATGAAATTTTGGTTGTTTGAAAGTGTTTCAATAAACAGAAGTACACAAATCTAATTAGCTTTGGGTATTTACAACACAGTGGAAAAAAAAAAAAAGAAAATAGAATTATCACTCAGTCAGCAAAGATTATTGAAAGCAAAGTATGTTTGCAACGTTAAAGTATGTTCCTATAAAAATAATAACATAGATAAGCCAGTCTGCAGAACACTCTTAAGTACGTTGTTCAGAAGGGGAAACTGAGCCCAGAAAATTTAGGAAATATGTCAAAGTCACAAAGCCAAGCATTAAGTCAGAGTTGTGATTTATATCTAAGTATAAATTTTACTCTCTTTCACTTCCTCTATGAGCCATTTAAAAAAATAGCCTTTAACTTTGCCATTATCATGAAGAGGTACGTTCTCAAGTTGAGGTAGCATGAGTAATGTATATGACTCAAAGAGTGAGAAAGCTAACCCAATACGAAAAATAGTGCTAAATCATGTTTTAAATATCAGTGAGTGTTAACAGTTGTTGAATTATTCTTTATTTGGCAGAAATTGAATTAGATCTTAAAGGAACCAATAATTTGAATAGTTTAGAATGTATGATTAGGCAAAGACCAGCTGTACTTATTTTGAATAGTGCAACTTGAATGGCATATAATAATTTTAGTACTTCCTCAAAGTGCAGCTGTATGACATTTCCTTTTTACTAAAAAGGCAAGTGTGTATGTATGTATATGTATATGTTAAACTTAGGGACAAACCAAAATATAGGATTTATGAATATTTCTATTATTACCATAATTATCTAAATACTTGTTAGTATGTTATATGAAATGCCAACAAGATGTTGCTACCAGTAACAGCAACACAGCTCAGTATACACTGATATCAGACAAACCTACTCACAGATAGCAATTATAACCTCTGGAAAAAATACAAGATTAATTAAATGAGTAAATTAATAAAATGTACTATTTGGAGGAAGGAAATAGAAAAATCACTAAAAGGAAAGCACTGAAAGAGGGAGACATACTAAGTGAAATTCTTAAAATGCTTTAAATTTGAGTGAAATTCTCAGTCCATGGTGTACAAATTGATTAGAACTCAAGCAGAAAGATGCAGTCTAAGTTTTTTAAGGAGTAAGGATATAGAGTTCTTGGCTCCCAGATTGGTTGGAAATTGAGGAAGGAAATTCTGTAAAGAAAGAAGCCACCCAAGAGGAGCAGTTTTATTATTTACATAGAAGTCTCTTTGAATCCTTAAATGGATCCTGACCTTCACAAGTAAAAGAAAGACTTCAAGAAACCCATGCAAAGATAACCACTGGAAGGCTAAAATTTCTAAGGTGTGGAGAGACAAAGTACGAAGTGTGAGCCCCAAAACTTTGGAAGGGACATGGTAAACATTTTGGATTTATTACTTAAGACTCAGAATTCCCATACCTTAATATCAAGACTACATTTTCTGACTAAAATAATTGTTCTAAAATAAACAAATAAAACAAAGGTTTAATACCAAACTTCTTAAGTTCAAGGTGAAAATCAGTAAGGTAATTTCATACTAGAACAAACATAAACATATGTCCAAAGAAGACAGTAACATTCAGAATCTGTGTATCCTATCACACATACTATCCATAAAAATGTGATCAAAGTAAATAGAAAAAGCAATCAATATAAATAGGATTGAGATAATATGGGTTCGTTAAGATGAACAGACAAGAATTTTTAAACATGTAATAGGTAATAGGTAGAACCCTAAAATGGCCTACCAAAATTTTTCATCCTAATTTCTGGGACTATATTTATGGTATAAAACAATAATAAGATATAATGACAATGACTATATCATGAAGCACAGCAAAACAGATTAAGCAGATAAAATTAAGGTTAAAGGTTATGGTGATTCAGTTTATATATTAGTTTAGAGGGAATGTCTGAATGAGATAAACATTTCAATTAGGGCATGCTAAGTGGCTTTAGTTGTGTCCAACTCTTTGCAACTCTATGGATTGTGGTCCACCAAACTCCTCTGTCCATGAGATTCTCCAAGCAAGAATATTGAAGTGGGTTGCCATGCTCTCCTCCAGGGAATCCTCCTGACCCAGGGATCCTGTGGCTCCTGGATTGTAGGCAGATTCTTTACCACTGAGCCACCAGGGATTTGTGGAGTTTTGAGTAAAGCAGATTACCCTCCCTGATATGGGTGGGCTTTGTCCAATTAGTTGAAAGCCTGACCTGAAGAAAAAGACAGGCCTCCAGAACAAGGGAGAATTATCCAGGAGACGGCTTTGGACTTTATCCATACTATTGATCCCCCTCAGTCTGCAGAATTCTGGCCTTCAGATTGAGACAACATCATTAGCTCTACTGTAGGGCCACAAAGCAGGACTGGACTTACTAGACTATAACCATGTGAGCTAGTTTCTTACAATGAAGTTCTCCATGTTTGTGTATTTACATTTACATATCCTATTGCTTGGAACTATTATAAGCAAAG
The DNA here is from genome assembly GCF_019320065.1 of Cervus canadensis. Lineage (NCBI taxonomy): Eukaryota > Metazoa > Chordata > Mammalia > Artiodactyla > Cervidae > Cervus > Cervus canadensis. The sequence continues at coordinate 46,087,738 of NC_057401.1, read as the reverse complement.
TCACCCTTGAAAAGCAAATGGTTTTATACTTGCTTGATTTGGAATAAAAGAAAGATTTGACACATCACTACTGCCTTTTAAGATGGAAGGGCCACATGAAGGATTGGAGTGGCTTCTAGAATGTGAGAAAGTTCTCTAAAAGCTAGAAAATAGCCCTAGGCCAGGAGCTAGAAAAAATGGGTAGTTCTGTCCTACAACTATAAATAAATTATTATGTCAAAAGCAAGAATGAACTTGGAAATGGATATTTTCCTAAAAACTCTGGATAAGAGTCCAGTCCAGCAGGCACCTTGATTTCAACTTTGTATCTAGTACAGAGCTACATAGGCCCTATGTATCTAATAGAAGTTAACAAAGCAAACCCAGGTTGATGACCTACTGTAAGATAATGAATGGGTGTTAAAGTAGCTAATTTGTAGTAACATGTTATGGAGCAATAGGAAGATAATACAAAGTAGGTATTATCAATTCTTAAATCATGAAATTAAATTATATTATAGGGTCTTCCCTGTAACTCAAACAGTAAAGAATCTGCCTGAAATGCAGGAGACCTGGGTTTGATCCCTGGATCAGGAAGATCCTCTGGAGAAAGGACTGGCAGTCCACTCCAGTATTCTTGCCTGGAGAATCTCATGGACAGAGGAGCCTGGCAGGCTGCAGTCCATGGGATTGCAAAGAGTCAGACACGACTGTGCAACTAACACTACTACTACTATAGTAATAATAGACTATTTCAGAAAAGAAGTATAAATTATAACAATCAAATGAAAATTGTAGATATGAAACCTATAATGTCTATTTTTTTTTAAATGCATGGGCTCAACAGGAAATAGCAGGCACATTGAAATATTGGAGATGACAAACATAAGGAATATGAATTTGACTGAAGACCCAATGCAAAATTAAAAGAGAGACTCAAAACAAAAAGTAAAAAATAGAATGGAACAGAACCTCATTGAGTTGTGACTATCAACTGGGTTAACATTCATCTAATTGGATTAACAGCATAAATAGAGAAAAAGGGGACTGGGAAAGAAAAAAAAAAACTTATTTGAAAAAAATAGTTACTAAAAGCCTTGTAAATTTTATGAAAATATTTTATTGAAAATCGAAAAAGCTTAGTAAAACTCATATAGGTTGAAGAAAGGAACATATAAGCAAACTGCTGAAAACAAAAGCTAGAACTGTTTTTGAAACTGACTTTTTACAAAAGCACATAATATACTAGAAACAGTGGTAGGAAAGACAGTAGATTTTAAATCAGAAATGAAGCAGTACACAATAGAACAAAACAAAAGGTAGCCGGCATCCCAGAACACAGGGTCCAATAATGACATTCTTCCAAAATGAATACAAAATAAAGACAATTTAGGAAAACCAAACGTTGAAGAAATCCCTGCAGTACAAAACATGCTAAATAAAATTCTTCAGAATAAAAGAGGAATTGTACAAAACAGCCATTTGGACTTAGAGGATGAAAATGAAGAACACTCAAAAAAAATAAATATATGGATAAATATAAAAGACAATACTTTTGTTTCTTTTAAATAAGTTTTTTGAAAATAAATTAAATATTGAAATATTTTAAAGATTCTGTGATGACACTGCAGTACTGACCTAAGATTTGTAAGCTTGATCAATGAAACAGCAGAGACTAGAAATAGCTCACATTTGTATAGACAATTGATTTGCAACAAAAGTGCAAGAAGTTTAGGATGAAAGAATGTCTTTTCAACAAATGATGTGGCATCAACTAGATAAATGTTGAAAAAAAGACTCTAAATCCTCACCTAATTCCACACATAGCAATTAATTTGACATAGATGACAAACTTTAATGTATACATTAAAGCTATAAAATTTCTGAAAGAAGATATAGGAAAGACTTTTCATGACCTTTGGGTAAACAACGATTTCTTAAACTGAAAAGAAAAGTATATAAATTTGGTTCTATAGAAATAATTCCAATTTTGGATTTCAGTTCCAATATGTAAAGAGCTTGAAAGTCATCACATCTGTATTTATATCAAGACTTAAATTAACAAACCAAAAATAAATAATTTTTCTTGAACCTGTCAGAGGACTGAGGTTGAAGCATAAACCGCCCACTCTGAAATTTAGAAAAAGACAAATCTAAAGATTCAGAGCTGAGATCTGCTTACTTGGAGCACAGTCACTGTAGCCATAATTTGAAAAGACGTTTAAAGGTAATTTTGGTGAATTTTTGGAGTTTAAATGTGGACTAGCTCGTGAATGAGAAATACCTGGGGCTATGGTCTTGGTTAGTCTCCACAAGTTTGTAAACTTTATCTTCAGAAAACTCACTAATTCCTCAAAGATACCCTTATAATGCTGACAGTGGGAAAAGATTAGTCATTGTGAAATATGCCTAGAGCATTCTCCATTACAAAAAAAAATTCTCCAGGGTAAAATATTTTTTTATCAGAGCCGTATTTCAGTGAGAAAAGAACTTTTCTTTTTTTTTTTTTTTTTTAATTTTTTTATTAGTTGGAGGCTAATTACTTCACAACATTTCAGTGGGTTTTGTCATACATTGATATGAATCAGCCATAGATTTACACTTATTCCCCATCCCGATCCCCCCTCCCACCTCCCTCTCCACCCGATTCCTCTGGGTCTTCCCAGTGCACCAGGCCCGAGCACTTGTCTCATGCATCCCACCTGGGCTGGTGATCTGTTTCACCATAGATAATATACATGCTGTTCTTTTGAAATATCCCACCCTCACCTTCTCCCACAGAGTTCAAAAGTCTGTTCTGTATTTCTGTGTCTCTTTTTCTGTTTTGCATATAGGGTTGTCGTTACCATCTTTCTAAATTCCATATATATGTGTTAGTATGCTGTAATGTTCTTTATCTTTCTGGCTTACTTCACTCTGTATAAGGGGCTCCAGTTTCATCCATCTCATTAGGACTGGTTCAAATGAATTCTTTTTGACGGCTGAGTAAAATTCCATGGTGTATATGTACCACAGCTTCCTTATCCATTCATCTGCTGATGGGCATCTAGGTTGCTTCCATGTCCTGGCTATTATAAACAGTGCTGCGATGAACATTGGGGTGCATGTGTCTCTTTCAGATCTGGTTTCCTCAGTGTGTATGCCCAGAAGTGGTATTGCTGGGTCATATGGCAGTTCTATTTCCAGTTTTACTAGAACTAATCAATGAATATAGTAAAGTTGCAGGATATAAAATTAACACACAGAAATCCCTTGCATTCCTATATACTAACAATGAAAAAACAGAAAGAGAAATTAAGGAAACAATACCATTCACCATTGCAACAAAAAGAATAAAATACTTAGGAGTATATCTACCTAAAGAAACAAAAGACCTATACATAGAAAACTATAAAACACTGATGAAAGAAATCAAAGAGGACACAAACAGATGGAGAAACATACCGTGTTCAAGGATTGGAAGAATCAATATTGTCAAAATGGCTATTCTACCCAAAGCAATCTATAGATTCAATGCAATCCCTATCAAGCTACCAACGGTATTTTTCACAGAACTAGACCAAAGAATTTCACAATTTGTATGGAAATACAAAAAACCTCGAATAGCCAAAGTAATCTTGAAAAAGAAGAATGGAACTGGAGGAATCAACCTGCCTGACTTCAGACTCTACTACAAAGCCACAGTCATCAAGACAGTGTGGTACTGGCACAAAGACAGAAATATAGACCAATGGAACAGAATAGAAAGCCCAGAGATAAATCCACGAACCTATGGACACCTTATCTTTGACAAAGGAGGCAAGGATATACAATGGAAAAAAGACAACCTCTTTAACAAGTGGTGCTGGGAAAACTGGTCAACCACTTGCAAAAGAATGAAACTAGAACACTTTCTAACACCATACACAAAAATAAACTCAAAATGGATTAAAGAACTTTTCTTTCATGCAATTTCATCTCCCATAGACTTCCCATCTCAGATAAGGAAAGAAAAAAGCTATACTGCTTAACAACAACGACAACAACAAAATACTGTTAAAGCCACAACCCAGACACAGAAGCCCACTAAAACTCAGATTTAATCATAAGACTTTAGAATGCTTCCTTTCCCTCACACTTGACTATCCTACCAACAGGCTCTAGCACAATGATAGTATACTGCAACTGAAAGAGGAGCAAGAAAACAGACTGTCTGTAAGGAGGAGTAATAAGGGAAGCTCCAACTTCAACAACAAAAGCGCTAGAGGTGCTTACAGCTTTTGGCATTTACAACTACAGCAAATACTAAGCATGATCTAATTCCCAGCCTGAAAACATAAATCCTCATAGTAAAGGCCAATTAATCTCAATTTCGAGGATCCATTAAACACATCTAGCTTTCAGTTAATATTAGGAAGCATGCCAAAAGACAAGGAAAAGAAAAATAAAATCTGGAGACACAGAACAAGTATTAGAACCTGACTTGGATATGACACAGATGTTGAAATTATCAGACAGAGAATTTAAAGTAACCATGACCAACATGATGAGGGCTCTAATGGAAATATGAAATCAGTAGTGGATGGGTAATATAAGCAGAGAGATAGAAACTGAGAAAGAATCAGAAGGACATTCTAGAAACTACAAGCACTGTAACAAGTTGAAGAATGTTTTGGAGGTACTCATTAGTGGACAGACTTAGTTAAAGAAAGAATCAGTGAGTTGAAAGAAAGTTCAACAGAAACTTTCTAAACCAAAATGAAAGATAAAATATGACAAATAAGAAGAAAAAGAACAGAAGAAAATACACAAGATATGTGGGGCAGTTTAAAATGGTGGAACATATAATTGAAACGCTGAAGGGGAAAACAAAATTGGAGCAGAAAAAAAAAAAATTGAATTCATAATGGCCAAGAACTTTCTAAAATTAAAGAGATACCAAATTACAGTTTTAGGAAGCTCAGAGAACATCAAGCAAAATAAATTCGAAACAAAAAAAATGCACATAGGTATGTATATTCACAGGGATTCCCTGGTGGCTCAGGAGTAAGGAAGCCACCTGTAATGCAGGAGATGGGGTTCAGTTCCTGGGTTGGGAAGATTCCCTTGAGAAGGAGATGGCAGCCCACTCCAGTATTCTTGCCTGGGAAATCCCATGGACAGAGGAGCCTGGCAGGCTACTGTCCTTGGGATAGCAAGAGTCGGACATGACTTAGTGACTAAACAACAACAAACACGTCTATTCACATTGCAGAAAACTAATGTCATGGAGAAGACCTTAAAAGCCAGGGTAAAACAAACCTTACCTAAAAGGAAACACTACAATGGATCTCCTATCTATCAATAACCAAACAACTATGCAAGCCAGAACAGAATGGATTAATACATTCAAACTGTTGGATAACATAACAAAAAAAAATACTCTGTCAACCAAGGAATCTGTGAAAAAATAATTTCTGTTCAAAAGTGAAAGAGAAATAGACTTTCTCAGACAAACAAAAACTCAGAGAATTCATGGAAAGCAGACTTCTTATGAAAGAAATGTTTTAAGAAGTTTGTTAAGAGGAAAGAAAACAATATGTCAGAATTTCATAAGAAAGGCAGAATGTCAGAAAATGGATAAATGAAGAAAAATAAAATCTTTTATTTTTATTCATAATTAATCTAAAAGGTATTTAAGAGAATAATAGTAACAGTATATTGGGTAACTATAGCATATATAAGTGAAATGAATGGCAGTAATGTCATAAGGCATTGGAGGAAGGAATTAATAATTCCAATTTTACTCTGTTATAAGGTACTTGTACTTTATATGAAGTGGAATATTGCCAGTTGAAGGTATAGTTATATTAATTTAAAATGTATAGTTGAAATTTTAGAGCAACCACTAAAAATTTTTAGTTATATAATTGTAATGCAAAGAGAATAGATAAATGGAATAATATAAAAAGCTCAAATATAATCAGACAAGGCAGAAAAAATAAAAGGGAAAAATGAGCAAAACTAATGAATAGAAAGTAGTTACAACATGGTAGACACTAGTCCAACTATGTCAATAACTATTTTAACTGTGAATTTTCTAAATATATCAGATAAAGGACATTATCAAAATGCATAAGAAATAATAAAACCCAGCCATTTGTCTGCATGTGACTAATAAACAAGTTAAAGTAATGCAACATAAAGATATACCATGTACACTCTAATAAAAAGAAACTGTAAGAGCTATATTGATTTCAGACAAAGCAGACTTCAGAAAACAAACAAACAAACCAATACACAAGACATTATATTATGACAAAGGGATCAGTCTCCAAGATGGCAAAACAGTCTTAAACATCTGTGCAACTAACAACAGAACACCAAATGCATGAGGCAAAAACTGATTGAACTGAGGGAGGCATAAAGAAATCCTCTATTATAATACAAGACTTCAACAGTCTTCTGCCAGTAATTGATATATAAAGTAGGCAGGACATCAATAACAATACAGTTGACTTAGCACCATCAATCAACTAGATGTGATTGACACTTATAGTATATATTCCATCCAATAAAAGCAGAATGCACATTCTTTTAACTAGCTTTAGTATATTTATACAATGGATTGTTAATAGCCCAGGTGGTGCTAGTGGTAAAGAACTTGCCTGCTAATGCAGGAGATGTAAGAGACCCCTGTTCAATACCTGGGTCAGGAAGATCACCTGGAGGAGGGCATGGCAGCCCACTCCAGTACTCTTGTCTGAAGAATTCCATGGACAGAGGAACCTGGCAGGCTATACAATCCATAGGGTCACACAGAGTTGGACAATGCTGAGTGATTGAGCACACACACATAAGTTATCAAACCACAAAAAAAAAAAAAAACCAAAAAACTTGTCTATTGGTAAGTGAAAGAAGTCAATCTGAAAAGAGTGCATTGTAGCCTGTATAATTCCAATTCTATGACATTCTGGAAAAGGTAATAATAAAGAGATAATAAAAAGAACAACAGTTTTAAGGAGTTTGGAGTGGTAGTGAGTTTTAATAGGTGAAGCACAGGGGGCATTTTAGAGAAATGAAACTATTCTGTGTGATACTGTAAAGATGGGTGCATAACAGAGTACATTATTCAAAATCCCAGGGCTTTACAGCATGAAGAGTAAAACGTTTATACATGCAAATTTTGAAATATAATTGAGAAGTTCTTAGTATCTGAGAATGGAAACCAGAATGTGACCAAACAATCTACTTGTATGACAAATATATGAAACAACTTCACTGAAGGGAGTCAGGAAAAAAGATAAAACTACTGAGAAGTAATTTTGGAAACAAGTGAATTCTTTAAGACTACAGGCAAAACCAACTGTGTATAAGCATTTCACTCTAGCTGACAAAATTGTTTCACATGGAAGTAATGGTTAATGATTTTGATACCCCCTATATAGTGTACTGTAATTGAACAGATAAGTATACTCTTGCAGATTGTGGGAGCCAGTTTTCGAAGTAGGAAGTTAGAGCTAAAACAAGGGTGCATATGTGCTCAGTTGCTAGGTTATGTCCGATTCTTTGCAACCCCATGGACTGTGCCTGCCAAGCTTCTCTCTCCATGGCATGTCGTAGGCAAGAATACTGGAGTGGGTCACCATTTCATACTCCAGGGAATCTTTCCAACCCAGAGATTGAACTCACGTTTGCTACCTTGGCAGGTGGACTCTTTTCCGCTGAGTCACCAGGGAAGCCCCTAAACAAGGGTTGTTGTTGTTGCTCAGTCTCTCAGTTGCGTTCAACTCTATGCGACCCCAAGGACTGTAGCATGCCAGGCTTTCCTGCCCATCACTATCTCCTGGAGCCTGCTCAAACTCATGTCCATTGAGTCAGTGATGCCATCCAACCATCTCATCCTGGGTTGTCACCTCCTCCCACCTTCAATATTTCCCAGCATCATTGTCTTTTCTAAGGAGTCAGTTATTTGCATCAGGTGGCCAAAGTATTGGAGCTTCAGCTTCAACATCAGTCCTTCCAGTGAATATTCAGGATTGATTTCCTTTAGGATTGACTGGTTTGATGTAAACTCATGTAAGCTTAACATATGTATTGAAGATTACATAGAGCAATCAATACAGATGCATATCTATATAGGTTAGTATAGACATATCAATGTCCTTCTTCTGTCAGCTGTGATGGCTTAGAAGCAGTGATACTCAGTAGTAACAGTGTGTCTTACACCCAGATCTTGGTTTCTAATACCATTATCCATTAATAAAGAACCAGGGTTCCCTGGAGGAACGGCTGATTCTAGGACTTAGGCAGAAAATGTGTAAGGTAAGCCTGAGAAATCCAGTAGTGCCAGAAAGTAAGGCAGTGCTCAAATATACATATATAAACATATGAAAAGATGCTCAATATCCATATATCTTTTGGGAATTGCAAGCAAAACAACCATGCAATGCTACTACACACTTACTAGAATAACTAACATCGAAAACACGTATAAAACCAAATGCTGGAAAGGATATGGAGCAGCAGGAATTCTCACTTGCTGCTGATCCGAATGCAAAATATTATAGCCACTTTAGAAGTTTGCAGTTTCTTACAAAGCTAAACGAAATTTGGAGTTTCTCACCAAAGGCTTTGACTGTGTAGGTCACAACAAACTGTGGGAAATTCTTTAAGAGATGGGAATACCAGACCACCTAATTGCCCTCCTGAGAAATCTGTATGCAGGTAAAGAAGCAACAGTTAGAACCGGACATGGAACAACAGATTGGGAAAGGAGGATGTCAAGGCTGTATATTGTCACCTGCTTATTTAACTTATATGCAGAGTCATCATGTGAAATGCTGGGCTGGATGAAGCACAAGCTGGAATCAAGATTGCCTGGAGAAATATAAATAACCTCAGATATGCAGATGATACCACCCTTATGGCAGAAAGCGAAGAGGAACTAAAGAGCCTCTTGATGAATGTGAAAGACAAGAGTGAAAAAGCTGGCTTAAAACTCAACACTCAACAGATGGCATCTGTTCCCATCACTTCATGGCAAATAGATGGGGAAATAATGGAAACTGTGAAAGACTTTAGTTTCTTGGGCTCCAAAATCACTGCAGATGGTGACTGCAGCCATGAAATTAAAAGGAGCAAGTCTCCTTGTAAGAAAAGCTATGACCAACCTAGACAGCATATTAAAAAGCAGAGATATTACTTTGCCAACCAAGGTCCATCTAGTCAAAGCTATGGTTTTTCCAGTAGTCATATATGGATGTAAGAGTTGGTCTATAAAGAAAGCTGAGCACCAAAGAATTGATACTTTTGAACTGTGATGTTAGAGAAGACTCTTGGACTGCAAGGAGATCCAACCAGCCTGTCCTAAAAGAAATCAGCCCTGAATATTCACTGGATGGACTGATGCTGTAGCTGAAGCTCTAATACTTTGGCTACCTGATGCGAAGAACTGACTCACTGGAAAAGACCTTGATGCTGGGAAAGATTGAAGGCAGGAGGGGAAGAGGACAACGGAGGATGAGATGGTTGGATGGCACCACCGACTCGCTGGCCATGAGCTTGAGCAAGCTCTGGAAGTTGGTGATGGATAGGGAAGCCTGGTGTGCTTCAGTCTATGGGGTAACAGAGAGTCAGACTCGACTGAGTGGCTGAACTGAACTGAACAGGCTAAATAGATAGGCTTAATGTATGATACAGGAATCATTCTTTCAGGTATTTATCCAAGTGTACTGAAAATATATTTCTACACAAAAGCTACATAAAAAAAAAACCAACTTATAACAGGTTTATTCATAATTGCCAAAAGTTAGAAGCAACCAAGATGTTCTTTAGTAAGTGAATGAAGAAACAAACCATTGTACACCCAGCCAATAGAATGCTATTCAGTGATAAAGAGAAAAGACTACAGTAAAAAAAAAAAAAAAAAAAAATACCATGGATGAATCTTAAATGAATATTAGTAAGTGAAAGAAGAGTATCAGAAAAGCCTACATACTTTATGATCCCAACTGTATGATGATCTAGAATGGGAAAAACTGTAGAGACAGGAGAAAAATTTGTGAATATTCAGGTCAGAGAGTGGGGACAAATAAATGGAGCTCAGGGAATATTTAAGAGGGTAAAACTATTCTTGATGAAGCTGTAATGATGAATATATGACACTATGCATTTGTCAAAACACCCAGAATATGCAATGCCAAAAATGAACTCTATTGTAAACTATGAGGCTTAGTTAATAATATATCAAGATTGGCTTATCAATTATAACAACATAACTCACCAATGCAAAATTTTAAAAGTAGGGAGCACTAGGTAGTGGTTGCAATGAAGAATATGAGAATTCTCTATGCTTTCTGCAATATTTTTCTGTAACCCTAGAACTGATTTAAAAATAAATGATATTAATTTAAAATAAATAAGTAATAGACCACACACACACACACACACAGAGGAACATGTCAAAGGGAAATAGAGGTCAATGGGAAAAGTTTGCAATAACCAATGATAGAACATTTTTAGCAATGAAATAAAATATTGCCATATTATAATCAAAAGTATTAAACGTATGTCCATGAATCCATAGCAATAAAAATAAATCATCAAATCAATACATAGGAGAAGGAGGAGAAGACACAAATCTTGAGTGTCAAAGAATGCCAGATATAAGTTTGCACTGTTTATAGTGAGTGTCTTCCAAAAATATAGTAAGGAATGTGTAGGATGAAGTGTGTAAGTAACTTAACAGTGGGGGAACCTGATGAATATTACCTCAGCCATGTCATCAAAGTCACCATCAACAATAACAAGTTTGGTTGATAGCATGTATCTTATGATGTGATGCAAATAGTACTTTATGTTCCTTTCCTTCCTCTGACACACATAATTCTAGTATAATTATGAGAAAAATATTGGACAAATTCCACTTGAGGAACCATCTGCAAAATCCTTGACCAGTGCTTCTCAAAACAGCCATGGCTATCAAAAACACCTGAGAAACTGTTATAACCAACAGGAGCCTAAGAAGACACAGCTGTAAGATGTACTGCCTGGAGTTTTGGAACTGAAAAAAAGATATTAGGGAAAAACTAAAGAAGCAGTAGTGCAGTGATATTGCTTCATTGATTTTAATGAATATGCTATGCTATCCTAAGTCACCTCAGGCATGTCTGACTCTTTGTGACCCCATGGGTTGTAGACCACCAGGCTCCTCTGTCCATGGGATTCTGCAGGCAAGAATGCTGGAGTGGGTTGCCATGCCCTCTTCCATGGTATCTTCCAGACCCAGGGGTTGAACTCGTTTCTCCTACATCTCCTTCACTGGCAGGTGGGTTCTTTACCACTAGTACCCCTGAAAGTGAAAGTGAAAGTGAAGTCGTGTCCGACTCTTTGTGACCCAATGGACTGTAGCCTACCAGGCTCCTCCGTCCATGAGATTTTCCAGGCAAGAGTACTGGAGTGAGTTGCTATTTTCTTCTCCAGGGGATCTTCCCGACCCAGGGATCAAACCCGAACTCCCGCATTGTAGGCAGACGCTTTGCCGCCTGAGCCACCAGTGAAGTCTTGTTATTAATGGGAGAAACTGGATGTGGAGTTCATGGAAATTCTTATACTATCTTCACAATGTTTATGCATATCTTAAGTTATTCTAAAATAAAAATCTTCTTTTAATAAATTTTTCACTGTTTTTCAAAACTCTATTAAGTAAATGAATAAACACACCAAGAATATATATGTCAGATATTTATAGTTAGGATATATAAAGAGTTCCTATAAACTAATAATAAAAAATAATAAAGTTGTCCAAAACAGCATAGAGGAAATTATATGAAAGCCCAAAAGTATATTATATTAATATGAAAGACCAATAAGCAACTGAAAAATTACTCAACATTATTAATCATCAGAGAAGTGCAAATTAAATGATCTCAAATCCATTAAAAAGGATACAATTTAAAATGCTATATATGCCAAATTTTTATGAGACTTAGAGCAACTAAATTTCACAAAATTTGCTGATGAGAATGTAACAGGGTGCAACAACTTTGAAAAAGTGTTTAGCAGTATCTTATAAATTTAGGAAGCATTTCTACTCTATAACAGAGCAAAAGCACTGCTGGGTATTTAACCGAGTGAAATAGACTCCTAAGGCCACTACCAAGACTTGTTCATGAGTGTTTACAGAAAATTTGTTAATAATGGACAAAACCTGGCAGCTCAAAATTCCTTCAACATGGTAATGGCACATGGACAATTTTCATGACACAATAGAATAGTCCTCGGCCGTGAAAACAGTGAACCTTTGGATGAATCTCAAAACATCATGGTTAACCAAAAAGTTAGAAACAAAATAATACATACTCTAATATCTGTTTATCTGAAGTTCAGGAACAAGCAAAACAAATTCTGTGGACATAGAAATAAAAATGGGTAACATGAGTGGATGGGGGAATTGATGACAGAGGAGCATAGAGGAACTTTCTAGAGAAATGAAAACATGTTTTATCTTACTTGTTTTGGTCCTTACATGGGTGTCTGCATTTATAGAAACTCATCAAATTAAGTTTTCTAAAGTTTATTGTATGTCAAATTTATCTTTATGTACCATTTGTCATGGGCTTCCCTGAAAGCTCAGTTGGTAAAGAATCCATCTGCAGTACAGGAGACTCAGGTTCCATTCCTGGGTCAGGAAGATCTGCTAGAGAAGGGATAAGCTACCCACTCCAGTATTCCTGGACTTCCCCTGTGGCTCCGCTGATAAAGAATCCACCTGCAATGCAGGAGACCATTTATAGAAACTCATCAAATTAAGTCCTCTGCAGTTTACCATATGTAAATTTATCTTTATGTACCATTTGTCATAGTAGATGAAGAGTTATTTAACTATGTGTTATTTATAGATACCTATGGTAAACACTGAGAAGCAATTTCTTTTTGCTACAGTTTACTTGATTCTTCTTTGAGTCAGTTGATGACAGATTCCTTTTTTTTGTTGTTTGTTTGAAGTTAGTGAGTTAGTGAAGTTAGTGGACTTCCCTGGCGGCTCAGAGGGTAAAGCGTCCGTGTACAATGAGGGAGACCCGGGTTCAATCCCAGGGTTGGGAAGATCTCCTGGAGAAGGAAATGGCAACCCACTCCATTATTCTTGCCTGGAAAATCCATGGACGGAGGAACCTGGTAGGCTACAGTCCATGGGGTCACAAAGAGTCGGACATGACTGAGCACCTTCACTTTCACTTTCAGTGAGACATGGCATGTTCACTTATTTTTATAAATCATGAATTCACAAGGGATGGTGTTTAAAATGCTTATACATCGATATGTACACATTTCTGGTTTTGTTTTGTTAACCTCAATGCAATAATGATACCTGAAATGTGCCCATTTTTTTTTTTCCTCTAAAAAAATCTTGCAATCCACACTGAGTGACTGAAGGCACAAGATAATAATAGGTGAGGTGTTCTAGGGTCCCCATTCACAAGACTAGTGCTTGTTGCATTTAGAAGGAAGAAATGTCAAACTATATATACAATAGAAAAAAGGATTAAAAATGTACTATAGAACTAAGGGCAGCAAAAGGACAGCAGGTCTAGAGTGACAACCACAATTTGTAGGCTGCAGTACAATCTACACATTAGTAGGAGCTTACCTGGGTGATATCGTTATGTCCCTGAGGCAAAGAGCTCCAATGGAGGGCAGATGGCATGCTATTTCCCTGGTGTCAGAATCTAGGAATGTCTGTTTCACTGAGTTTATTTTAAATAAACACTTCTCCTTCTACTGAAATATTACACTATATACTGCAGAAAGCAGAAGGGATGATGATGCAGCATAAAAATTTGAAACAGCAATAAGAAGCCAGGGCAGCAGGTGCGCTTGGCTGAAAAATGGGAAATACACAGTGTGGCACAGACAGCGGGAGATTAGAAGGAATGCACAGGCATTTTACAGGGAGGAAAAGTTGGTAACAAATAGATTTGAAAAGAGAACATAGCAACACGACTGGGATTGAGGGCTGAGAACGGAAGTAGTATTTCTGTATTTAGGTAGGATAGAAAATTAAGGGCACATCTCAGAAACAAATGTAAAGCAAAAGAATTGGAGATAGAATCTCATTATAATTATGCAATTAAAGAGGCAATTATAACTACCAGTATACTAATGCAGAGGTGGACCACCTATGACCCAAAGGCCAAATCTGGCTAGTGACCTATATAGTGTGTTTCAGGAGATAGCAATGTTTGCTATATTTTTAAACAACTGCGAAAAAGCAAACAGGGAAAGAAACAAGCCAAATCCAAAGAATACACAGCAGAATATGTAAATACAGGCCTAAAAATATTTACTTCTTAACCAGTCCTTTACTGAAAAAATTGTTCCTCTGGACTAGTTAATTCAATAGTTAATTAATAATTATCCAACATTTAATTATTTGATGTCTAATTATTATTTATTAATTATTGCTTGTTTGATTAATTAATAATTAATTATTCAACAGTTAATTAATGGTTGCTTTGACTCATTAGTAAATACTTGTAGTGCTTACTATGTGCCAGAGAGATAGTATGTCACCTGCTGGGGGAAACTTCAGGAAGTCTCTAGATCATCATTTTCAGTCTAGAACGCTATCCTCCTGCAGGTAAAAGGACCAAAAGTTAGCAAATACTTAGAATTTAAGTAAATATATACAATAATAACAAATTATGGATAAAAGCATATACATTTTTTTGCAGGGAGCGTGAGTTAAAGGATTTTGCCAAAGCTAGAAAACCATCCATGGCTTCCATAAGAAAGTTATCACTAAATGGCTGGCTGATGGATAAACATCCTTCCTTCTAATAAAGATGAAGAGGTTAAAAGAAGGAAGAAAACTCCAGATAGATAGACCTGCATGTGTAAAATTGTTTAGGAGTGAATGTGCTTTGATGCACTTAGGAAAAAATATAAGGTCAGTCTATTTGGAACACAGATCACAAGGAAATAGTAAGAGTTGTGGTGAGACATGATCTGAGAAGAAAGTAGAAATGAGATTTTTTCAGTGTTTTGTAGGACTATGAGTGGTTGAGAGTGTTCTTTGTCTATCCAGTTTGCTGGTGAAGCTAATGTTACCCTGATTTTTGCCTCAAGCCCAGAGATCAGCAGGAGACCCAGGTTTAGCAGTCCAGTGGTTGGTTCTGGAATATAAACTTTTGTTATATTGAGATCATCTTATTTCTCTTTGGGCTTCTTTCGTGGCTCAGCTGGTCAAGTATCTGCCTGCAATGCAGGAGTCCTGGGTTTGATCCCTGGGGTGGGAAGATCCCCTGGAGAAAGGAAAAGCTACCCACTCCAGTGTTCTGGCCTGAGTTCTCTTTGGACATTTATCAGAGTGATGTATCAGGAAATAACATTTCTCTTTCTCTGAAAACTCAAGCTATAATGCCTTGTAAGTCTGGAAACAACACTGGCATCTTGAATCCATATCCTGAAGTCTGCCAGAGAATAAAGTCAATGAAAAGAAAAATATTACTGAGAAGGAAAAAAATGACTCAGATCCCTGAGGATATAATAGGAGCATCTATTCAGCCATGTCTGAGAAATATATCATTGGGTTTTGTCAGCTTTGTGAAACAATAATTTAGTTGCTTATTAAATCTTTTGAATTGGATTTTTGTTACTGACAGCTGGAAAAATCCTTAAACATTCTGGATTTTACAAACCCATAGTGGTGGTAATTTTACCTCCTGTTTCCTAATGTGTTCTTTTTAATTTTCTCATTTTGAGGCAATGAGGAAGAAATGAAACAAAGTGGAAATCTGTGCAATAGAATTTTCTTCAGAATGCTGTTCAAACAACAATCTCTCCCTCTTCCATCAGGAAGAGGGAGGAAATACTTAAGTGTACTTATTCACTCAACATGTATTTACTAAGCAACCATGATGTCCCTGATATTTTTCTAGGTGCTAAGGATATAGAAGCAGGTAATTTAAAATAAAAATCCTCCCCCTCAGAGTCCTTGTTTTAGAGAACTTAGTTTAATTATTGGTAATATGTTAATTTAAAATACAAACTAAATCAGGAATAACCCAGTATAGCTCTGCATATATTGAATATTAAAAACAATATAATTTATTAACTTCCCCACTATAATTCAATTTTAATTTCTATGACTGGGATTTAGAAGAAAATGAACTGATTCGTGTGGGTTCTGGCTTCTGATATAGTATAATAATCTTTTCAAGACACAAACACTGAGGTGATTATTCTGTGCTGACTTTTCCAAACTTGCACTCCTACAAGTTACAAAATATTGCAAGACCTGAATGAATTGCTCTGACTCTCTTTGGACAAAAACTAAATGGGGGCTTACATCTCTGAATTAGTGGCTGCAGGGGAACCAGTACCAATATACCATTAGTGACCTACTCCTTTAGGAACAATTTCTCTCCTGACTGAATGATGGAGATGTGGATAGTCGGTGTCACTTCTTTCCTTTTTCATAGAATTGTTCATGGTGGTTCTCTGTTAGTACACTATTTCTTTGATTCAGGCCAGTTGAATCACAGTGAATGTTCTGGAGATGAAAGATATTTTGACATTGATGAAAGCAATTGAAGATGACACCAATAAATGAGATATTCCATGTTCATGGAATGAAGAATTAATATTGTTAGAAAGTCCTATTACTCAAAGCAATCTACAGGTTTACATTGCAACTCCCATCAAAATACCAATGACATTTTTGATAGAGCTGGAACAAATAATCTTAAAATTTACAAGGAATCACAAAGACCCCAAATAGTCAAAACAGTTTTAAGAAAGAAGAACAAAGTTGGAAGTACCATGTTCCTAGATTTCAAACTACAGTACAAAACTATAGGAATCAAAAACATACTAACTCAAAAAGCAGCTGCATAGGTTGACAGAACAAAATAGAAAATCTAGAAATAAATCTATGTTTATATATGGTCATTTAAATTGTAACAAAGGAGTCATCAAAAAACAGTGGGAAAAACAACATAAACAAGTGCTGGTCAGGATGTGAAAAACAAGGGGACCCTCATGCATTGTTGTTGGTGTGAATGTAAATTGGTGGAACCAAAATGTAAAAGAGCATTGAGTTTCCTAAAACATTAGAAATAGAACTACCACACAATCCAGTAACTCCACAATTCCACTTCTAGGTATTTATCCCAAGAAAATAATGATATTAATTTAAAAAGAAATATGTACCCCCATGTTGTTCATTATAGCATTATTTGTTGTTGTTCAGTCTCTCAGTCGTGTCCAACTCTTTGTGATTCCATGGACTGAAGCACACCAGGCTTCCCTGTTCTTCACCATCTCCCAGAGTTTGCTCAAACTCATGTCCATTGAGTCAGGGATGCCATCCAAGCATCTCATCCTCTGTCATCCCCTGCTCCTTCTGCCCTCAATCTTCCCCAACACCAGAGTCTTTTCTAATGGGCTCTCTGCATCAGCTGACCAAAGTATTTAAGCATTAGCTTCAGCATCAGTCCTTCCAATGAATAGTCAGGATTTATTTCCATTAGGATTGACTGGTTTTATCTCCTTGCAGTTCAAGGGACTCTCAAAAGTCTTCTCCAACATTACAGTTAGGAAGCATCAATTCTTCATTATTTTTAGTAGCTAAAATATGGAAGCAATCTAAGTGTCCATTGATAGATGAATTGGATAAAGAAGATGTGTTGTACATATATACACCATATGGTTGGAACAACATGCTTAAATGTAGAGGATATTATGCTAAGTGAAATAAACTAGACAGAGAAAGACAAATACCATATAATTTCCTAACATGTGGAAACTAAACAAACAAATAAACAAAAGAGAAACAGATTCATAGACACTTACTAGTACTGGCCAGAGCGGTTAGGGTTAGGAGGTTGGGCAAAATAGGTAAAATGAATTAATAGGTAAAACTTCCATGTATAAAATAAGTCATGGGGATATAATATACAGATAGGAAATATAATCAGTAATATTTTAGTAATTTAATATGGTAAAAGAGGTTACTTGACTATTGCGATAGATTTGTAATGTATATAAAGGTTGAATCACTATATGGTACACCTAATCTAAAATTAATATAATATTGTATGTCAACTACGTGTGTATGTATGTGTGTGAGTTGCTAAGTCCTGTTGTCTCTTTGTGACCCCATGGACTGTAGCCTGCCTGTATACTTCAATTTTTTTTTTTGCAAAGGTGATTTTTGAACTAGGTGAATATGGATATGCAATATGAACTGAGTTAGAGACACTGAAATGGCCACACTATTATGATTTCCTTTGAATTTGACACCTTTTTTCTTTACCCTCAAAACCACTCTCAATAAATTATAAGCCCCTAGAAGAAAGACTGAGATTTGTCCACTAGATGATACCTAGTGTTTGGAAACACACTTAACACCTTACATACAACAGATTTTTTTAAAATTAAATGAATGAATAAATAAGGCCACCAATGAATAAAATTTGAAGACTATATACAGACATATAGTTGAATATTTAATAACATTCTAATGTCTAATAAACATTCAATTATATATCTGGATAATTTGTTCTAGAAATAATGTGTGTATAATGGTACTGCCTTAGTTGACAAATAATTTAAATCAATAATCTTTTGTGGCAGTAGAATATGAGTTCATGAATACACGGTGATCTAGCCTGGGATGTGAGAAGGAGATATTAGTAATACAGGGCTTTACATCCAGAAACAATTCCTACTAGACATACTTGAACTAATATCTCTGCCTTAAAACAGTATCAGTGTGTTAAACAGGAAAGGCAGAGATCTGATAATGTTCCCCTTAAAATGCACATCTATTATCTGCCAGAAAGGAGAATAACAAAGACTAGCATTTTCCACTAACACATCAGTGGTCCCTGACATACAACCACAAATTCATCTACTATGAAATCTGATTGCTAGCTCAAAAGGAGTAGAGTTTGGGCAGTGAATATTAAAGGAGATGGAACAATGACAACAACAAAAGTGAGTAAACATAGTTCAAATACAAGAAGTGTGAAAGTGAAAGTGTTAGTCATTCAGTTGTGTCCAACTCTTAAGACCCCATGGGCTGTAGCCCACCAGGTTCCTCTATCCAGGCAAGAATGCTGGAGTGGGTAGACATTCCCTTCTCCATGGGATCTTCCCAACCGAGGGATTGAACCTGGGTGTCCTGCATCACAGGCAGATTCTTTAACATCTGAGCCACGATGGAAGCCCTCAAGAAGTGTGAGAAAATAAGGGTTAGCAAGAAGCCTAATACAGGACCTAAGTAGCTCAAAAGCACTCACTAAGCATTTGTTACTCAAATAATATTCAAAAGTGCTGAAGTTAATAATGCATTTAATGCCCCCAACCCTTACCAAGGAAATCAAACCAGTTAATCCTAAAGGAAGTTAATCCTGAATATTCATTGGAAGGACTGATGCTGAAGCTGAAGCTCCAATAGTTTGGCCACCTGATGCAGAGAGCTGACTCACTGGAAAAGACCTGATACTGGAAAAGATTGAGGGCAGGAGAAGAAAGGGGCAGCAGAGGATAAGATGGCTAGATAGCATTACTAACTCAATGGACGTTGATTTGAGCAACTTTGGGACATAGTGGAGGACAGAGGTACCTGGTATGCTGCAGTCCGTGGGGGCCACAAAGAGTCAGACATGACTTAGCAACTAAACAATAATAACAACAATAAAGTGTACTTGGAGTGGATCTGCTGGCATCCTAGATTGCCTGTGGAGCTCATATGTTTCCAGGTAGAGAATCCCATAGACAGAGGAACCTGGCAGGCTACAATCCACAGGGTCACACAGAGTCAGACACAACTGAAATGATTTGGCAATCAGAGCACTACTTATAGCAATAGTCTCAGTAGAGACTTGTCCCAGACCTTCCTCTGCTGAGCCAGGAAATGATCCAAGGCAGTGGGGAGCACAGGAATGGGAGGAATGGATGGACTGGGAGAGTCAGCTCTGTCATAGAGGCCTGTGTGTCATGCTCAGAGGGGGCCAGGCATCGACCAGGAGACACTGCCAATGGTTTAATGATCTTTCCATTTCTTTCACAGGAGCTGGAGTCGGGGTTTGCTCAATGATGCAGTATAAATGGACATGTAGATCCCCGGAGATGAAGATGGTTCTGCTTTACAGTAAGCTGAGGCATGCATGTGCATGAAAATCATTCTATTTTGTTGTAAGGCTTTGCAAAGCATTATAAATAATATACTCAGCAGATGCTGAATATTATATACAAAATAGAAGAGGAGATTTGGATATCTGAGGCTGTTTATGTAAAGACCTGGGTGTGTTTGTCAAAACACCACTTACTGGCACAATATTGATTGTTGAATGCCTTTTCTTCAGAATTTATACACTGTCCCCAGCCAGGAATCATCACTGTAACCTTTTTACTCTTTTCAGTTCTCACTCTGCCTCCTTCTGCTCCTTGTTCTGCTTCTTTTCACTTGTAGATTTGATCAGTTTACAGGGATGAACATTAATCTTCTCCTTAGGTTAACTAAAATGACTAAAAGCTTATGGATTTAAAATACTACAATTATTATATAAATACTTACTTGTATGAAAAAATCCCTCTATGAGGGGGAATAAGTTAAAAGTGTAGTGCTTAAGTGTAAGAAGATCTAATATACTGCAAATAATATATCAGGGGAAATGCCACTTTTTTAACATTCTATTTCACTGCTTGCAAGGACAGATCAATTAAAGACAGGAACCGGTACAAATTTTGTGTTGATAATCTAGGCTAAATGCTATGTTTGTGTATAGATTCTTTGTTGTATTAGCTCAACTGAACTTTATGTTTCCCCCTGACACCCTGTTGGTTTCTACCATATGTGTGTGTAATCACTAGTGTGTGACCTTTCACTGTTTACCACTTAAATATCTGTTCCCTTGACTTTTACCAGCTGTACTAAGTGATGTTCCCAGGTATATTTTTGGTCCTGTCAGCAGTTTAAGTATCAGAAGGAACATAGCTGTGGATTTCTCAAAAAATTCTCTTTTCCCCATTGAGTTAACCATCTCATACTTGAATATAATCAATTACAAGTATAATATATGCTCTTACAATTGTTTATAATTTGAATTTTTCCTTCAATTTAATTTCAGTTTCCAAAGGGGATAAATCCTAGCAAAGAAGAGTGAGACATAAGATACACATTAACTATTTGAGAAAAATTGCTTAAAAATAGCCACCTCGTAATTTTGTTCTTGTGTTTTCTGCTTATTTCTCCCTTTGCCCCCAGTAAAATAATCTAAATTAGCAGCAATATAAAGGAAATGGTAACATTAATGGGATTTGGGCCCTCATCAGGATGGAAAGTAAAGTCAGAAGTTCTTAAAGCTTTAAGCATGTCTCCTGGGAAGTTCATTTCCCTTGGAAGTAAACTCCTTTTGGCCACGTGAGTATTATTTACTCTTGAGTTTGTTATTGCTCTTTTTATGAATATCCTTCAAGTAGTTTTAGAGAGTGATTGAAACCTTGCAACAGGACTAAGTTGTTAAATTATTAAAAAGAGTAATTTAGTTACATGAAGTATGTGGACTTGACAAATTACAATAAACATTTCTCTTCTTTCATGTTGAGCTGTTTTTTTTTTACAACATTTTCGTCTTCCTTGAATAGGACAAATTTCAACTAGCAGGGCCACTAATAGTCTCACTCTCACTATCTAATGATAACTGTATTCAGATGCAATAGTCTTTGAGAAATCTTATTCTGACAGTGAATATATTCATAACTTCTTTGTTCTGAATGTAGGAAGATGAAATTCCCTGCCTTAATGTTACAACATAGTATTTATTGTGATTTTAAAAACAGTTTGTAATATTGAATCTGCTTCTATATCACAGAAGAGGATTTTAAACTTGGGACACTTGTCAAGAACTCACTATTTTGACATTTCTGGATAATAATATGAAACTTTTCCCATTGACTCAGTCTAGAGCTCACAGAATGTGTACTACAGTGATTTGGAGTGTTCACTCAATTTGAGGACTTATATTTTCTTAATTATAAAATTTTGTAGTCATTTTGTAGTCATTTCTATTGAAATATTGCTATTTCTACTGTGTTCAGCCTTCTAACTTTTTGTTACATTTATTTTAGAACCTCTACTTATCTTTTAAATTCACATAAGCACATACACATAGTAATATTTCCATTATATCTATATGTATTTTATATACATGTAAAATCATATTAATATCATACATGTAATGCCTCCAGAGAAATCTGTATGCAGGTCAAGAAACAACAGTTAGAACTGGACATGGAACAGCAGACTCGTTTCAAATTGGGGAAGGAGTACATCAAGGCTATATATTGTAACTCTGCTTATTTAACTTATATGCAAAGCACATCATGAGAAATGCTGAACTGGATGGAGCACAAGCTGGAATCAAGGTTGCTGTGATAAATATAAAAAACCTCAGATATGCAGATGACACTACACTTATGGTAGAAAGTGAAGAAGAACTAAAGAGCCCCTTGATGAAAGTGAAAGAAGAGAGTGAAAAAGTTGGCTTAAAACTCAACATTCAGAAAATTAAGATCATGGCATCTGGCTCCATCACTTCCTGGCAAATAGATGGGGAAAAAGTGGAAACAGTGACAGCTTTATTTTCTTAGGCTCCAAAATCACTGCAGATGGTGACTGTAGCCATGAAATTAAAAGACGCTTACTCCTTGGAAAGAAAGTTATGACCAACCTAGACAGCATATTAAAAAGCAGAGACATTACTTTGTCAACAAAGGTCCATCTAGTCAAGGCTATGGTTTTTCCAGTATTCACGTATGGATCTGAGAGTTGGACTATAAAGAAAGCTGAGCATCAAAGAATTGGTGCTTTTGAACTGTGGTGTTGGAGAAGACTCTTGAGAGTCCCTTAGACAGCAAGGAGATCCAACCAGTCCCTCCTAAAGGATATCAGTCCTTTAGGAATATTCATTGGAAGGACTGATGTTGAAGCTTAAATTCCAATACTTTGGCCAACTGATGCGAAAAGCTGACTCATTTGAAAAGACCCAGATGCTGGGGAAGATTGAAGGCAGGAGGAGAAGGGGACAACAGAGGATGAGATGGTTGGATGGCATCACCGACTCAATAGACATGATTTTGATTTTGAATAAACTCCAGGAGTTGGTGATGGTCAGGGAGGCATGGTGTGCTGCAGTCCGTGGGGTCTCAAGGAGTCAGCCATGACTGAGTGACTGAACGGAACTGAACTGAACTGAATATCATATAAATATATATTTAATTTATTCCTTTTTGTGATTTGTTGTTGTTGTTGTTGATATTATGCTTTCTTAGCTTTATTCACCTATTTCCCTTTGAAAATTAAAATTATACTTTAAAAAATTATAACAACTTAATTTGGCATAAATTGTATTCACTAGGTTTTCTTTCATATCACTATAAGGCTGTGATTCATTTTAGACAATATTTTGGGCATGTTTTGCATCTCTATTTCTCTGTGTTTTACATTCTCTGTTTAGAAGTTTTGGCAATGACTTCAACTCCAGTTCCTACCGGTACATATATGTTCAGTCACTCAGTTGTAGCCAACTCTTTGAGGCCCTGTGGACTGTAGCTTGCCAGGCTCCTCTGTTCATGGAATTTCCCAGGCAAGAATACTGGGGTGGGTTCCCATTTCCTTCTCCAGGGGATTTTCCTGACACAGGGATTGAACCCACATCTCCTGTGTCTCCTGCACTGCAAGAGTCTTTACTGCTGAGTCACCAGGAAAAACCTCTAGTGTAGAATCAATCACATACAATCCTGGTGGTTTGTCTTAAATCGTACCTCTCCCAAACTCCCAGTTAATTTATAGCCTCCAGGAATAATAAGCAGCTGCTCTTTCCATTTAATTCACAGCAAGTTATTCTTGTGATTTAGTCACTAAATCATGTCCAACTCTTGTGACCCCATGAACTGTAGCCTGCCAGGTTCCTCTGTCCATGTGATTCTCCAGGCAAGAATACTGGAGTGGTTTGCCATGTCCTTCTCCAGGGTTAGTTATTCTTACCACCATGCCTGTTTTTGTGTAGAGAGCCTTGTTTTGCTACTGTGCTTTAAATGAAATGGTTTGCTTTGATCACAGGGGATTTTTTTTTTTTTTCCTATTCTCTCTTGTCTGCCAACTGTGGGTCAGGAGCTTGAAACTTCAGCCCATGGACTGATTTAAATTCTGATTATGAATTACAGAAATGGTCAAGTTATAGCTGGACTCAGTAAGTTCTTTCTAAATGTTGGGCTATTAATTAACTGTATGTGTGCATGTGTGTGTGTGTGTGTGTGTGTGTGTGTGTATGTGTTATCTTCCATATGTGGTCTTAGAGCATAATCTTCATCAAAAGTCATGTAGCGTGCCTTTATCCAATGAAATTATCACATAGGTTCTATTTATGCCATTGTGTCTGTATATCAATCTAGTTTTAAAATAAATAAGAACTAAGCTTCATATCTAAGGATATTGTATGCTCTAGTATTTTTATAGAAAACTATTTTTCTCTGTTATTTTTATTTTGGGAAACATAATAAATTCACCCATAGACTGAATCTAAAAGGAATCCTAGAATTTCAGTAAGCTATGATTTGGGCTATTGTTGTAAATTTCTCTAGTATCAAGACTCACAGAGAATGATCATTTTATTTGGCAAATTATTACAAAGGCAATTAAAACTTATCTTGAAAAAATCAGATTTATAATCCAGGTATGAAAAAGAAAATGAAAAGAATTCCTTGGAGTATGTTCAAGTATGTTCATCTCACATATTTAATTTTTCCAGCTGAGCTATCATTGATTTACTGAAATAAATCTTTATGTAGGGGGATAAATAGGCTTAAGGTTTTTTTTTAAGTCATGAAAAGATGAAATTATAACTTTAAAAAATTACTTTTTAAATAGAACAAATCATATATGTTATTTCTGGAAGGAAACTTACCCATCTCTAGTTTAACCTATTTCATCTATGTTGTTGTTGTTCAGTTGATAAATCATGTCCAACTCTTTTGTGACTGTCATGGATTGTAACCTGCCACTCTCCTCTGTCCATGGGATTTTCCAGGCAATGATACTAGAGTGGTTGCCATTTCTTTCTTCAGCGGATCTTTCCAACCCAGATACTGAACCCAAGTCTCCTGCTTGGCAGGCAGATTCTTTACCACTGAGGCAGTTAGAAAGTTCTCTTTTAATTGATACATAAGAGTATTTTATATATACTAATGTATACATTTTATATACATATATTTTGAAATAATATAAATAAAGATATTGAATATTTCTACATAGTATATTTGAAGATGCAGTCATTAATATTAAAAGGATATAAGTGTTTCATGAGTATTAAGTGAATTATATACTTCCTATTAAACACTACCATATAGTAAACTAGTGACATTATGCAGACAGTTGTTTTGTACATTTTCTGAGCAAGAAATTAACACTAACTGAAGCAAAAATCTTATCTCTTGATTATGTTTTTTAAAACATTGCTGATGAGATGATGCAAGGATAACCTTAAAGTCATTTATATCTGATGTAGTGCTCTAATATATATTTCTTCCTAGCTAACGTGGATAAGTGATAATTATTTAGAGATTTTGAGATCAGTGAAATACTTGCCCCCAGTGATATCAGGAGAGCTCAGATAAAATATATTTTTGCCAGAATTTGTACACTCTTTTTTATTCAGGATTAACTAAATTTGAATTTCTCCCCAACATTTATCATTTATGCTTAGGCTAACTGAATGAGTTACTAATGTCCCTAGTTGAACAGAAGGTACATAGAGCTAGAACCAATATGTACTACAAATATAATCTAATAGGATTTCTCACAATACTTGAAAGGCACAAATTACTCTTGTTTTCCGAGTGTCCAGTTTCTATAGTAAGTCATAAACATGCCAATCAAGTCCGGACTTATGTAATAATCAAATAAGGAGTAATCCAGTATTTTATGCATCCATTATATTTTGTCAGTGATTTATGGAAATTTAATAAATGCTTCAATTTTACCAACAAAAGTTTGATATGTCCTTTTTACAAAATCACTAAAATTAATAAAATATCATTACATCAAAAGACAAAAAAACCAGATTTTGACATTGCAATTAAAAGTTACTATTAAAAAATTACTAAGTTTTAAATGTTAACATGTTACATATATCTTGGGTCCAGAAGATCCCCTGGAGGAACACATGGCAACCCACTCTGACATCTTGCCTGGAGAATCCCTTGGACAGAAGAGCCTGGCAGGCTACAGTCCATAGGGTTGCAAAGAGTCAGACATGACTGAAACAACTTAGCATTCACACACACACACATATTTATTTCCAAACTCTTATAAAACAATGGATATATCAGCTAAAATGTTTCAGAACAGAACACATTATGAAGCTTGTCTTCTCTAGTGTAAAACCATAGAAGATACAGAATTGTAATAGTGTAGCACTGTTGAAAACAGTTATGAGGAATCTCTGGAATGAAATAGATAGGCTGATATAACTTAGAAATCATCATACATAAATAAGAAAGAGATAACTGTTCAACAATGGCCCTTATTAAATTGACTGTTTGTAATGAGGAGTGGATTGTTACCCGCCATACTAGTAAACAAAAAATGTCACAGTCTTCAGCGATGGCTGCCCCAGCCACAGTGATTGCACACCACAGTGGTGAGCTGGTGAGCCCTGAGTGGATGAACGCAAGGAATACCTGCCATCTAGCAACCATCAGACTACAGTCACTCCCTATGGTGAACCCTGAGGAAACTCAGCATGTGAAAACAGAGGATACTGGCCCCAGACAGTGGAGGTGCCTATCAAAGGAGTGATTTCAGTGAACCCAGACTCTTGCATCTTCCCATACATACAGAAGTGTTAAACTCTGAGATATTGAGATATTTAGTTTTCTTTAATGAACAGTAATATCTTGAAGTTCAGAGTACCTGCCCTTTGCTGCAAAACTCCTCTATATTCTAGTTTCTCTCTTACCTCCTCAGAACAGTTCTCTCAGGATTACTTCAGAAGCTGTCTCCCAGGCCTGAAGTCCTAAAAACCCCACCAAATAAAACATAACTCAACTTTTAGGTTGTGAATAAGCATTTAGTAGACAGTAATATAATTTCTACATTAAGCTTTCCCCAGTTTCTTAGCCCAGACCGTTATAAAAAATACCATGGACTGGATGGTTTAAACAGCAAATATTTATTTCTCACAGTTATGGAAGCTGAAGTCCCAAGATCAAGGAGCCACCAATTTGGTTTCTAGTAAGAAAGCTCTTCCCAGTTTGAAGACAGATACCTTTATGCTATATTCTCACATGCTGGAGAGAGAGATCATTTTTCTCCTGTTTTCTTATAAGAACACTGGTCCCATCACGAAGGCTCCAACCTCATGAATGAATTGGTTCCCAAAAGCCTTACATCTAAATGGGGATTTGGGATTCAACATGTGAATTTTAGGAGGTCACAAATACTCAGTCCAAAGCACCCAACATCAAACCAATAAATAAAGTACATAAATGAACACCAGTTTAAAGAGTTAAAGGTACCCAACAAAATTATAGAATATAATGTTCTGATCTCCATTGTAAGTAAGAAAACTCTTCTGAACAGAACTTCAACAGCTTCTCCGGTGGTTCAGTGGTGAAGAATTTGCCTACGGTGGCTCAGACAGTAAAGAATCTGCCTAAGATGGGGGAGACCTGGGTTCAATCCCTGGGTCAGGAAGATCCCCTGGCAAAGGGCATAGCAACCTACTCCAGTGTTCTTGCCTGGGAAATCTCATGAACAGTGGAGCCTGGTGGGCTACAATACAAGGGGTCTCAGAGTCAAACACGACTGAGTGACTAACACTTTATTTTACACCAAAGCAGGAGATGCCGGTTCGATCCCTCGATCAGGAAGACCCCCTGGAGAAGGAAATGGTAACTCACTCCAATGTTCTTGCCTGGGAAATCTCATGGACAGAGGAGTCTGGTGGGCTACAATCCATGGCTCGCAAAAGAGTCGGACACAATTTAGTGACTAAAAAACAACAAACACCCACTTGCCTGCAAAAAAGAAAATCAAGTCCAAGGGATAATTGTTGAATCTGATAATCTACAAATAAAATATAGCAACAAAATTAACATACAAAACTAGGAAAAATTTGCAAGAAAATATGAAAGAAAAATGGTTACAATTCATAGTATATAAACATTTAAAATTGCTGTCACATAGGGAAAACGTAAAGAATTAGTCAATTCCAAGAATAAGAATCAAAGACATTCAACAAAACTTAACTGAAATTATAAAAAACAAACAAACAAAAAACCAAACTAACTTTCTTATAACTATGGTATTTGGAAATAATTTATTTTATACTATAAAAATATAGTTATATATATATATACACACACACACACACATACATATATATACATAATTTTAAAAGATATAGTTTTAAGTGGGTAAAAGATGAACATGGCAGGTTGAAAATAACATGTGTATGTGTGCTCAATCATGTCCAACTCTTCTGAGACCCCATGGACTGTAGCCCACCAGGCTCCTCTGTCCATGGGATTCTCTAGGCAAGAATATTGGAGTGGGTTTCCAACTCCTACTCCAGCAGATCTTCCAGACCAAGGGACTGAACCCATATCTCTTGCATCTCCTACATTGGCAAGTGGATTCTTTACCACTAGCACCACTTGGGAAAATAACATAGTACCAATATTTATTAAGCATGCATTATACGCAGGTTATTTTTCTAGGACATTAGTTATAACATATCAACAATTAATCCTCACAACATCCTTAGAAATAAGCATCATCATTATCATAAATAGAGGCACAAAGAGGTTTAAAACTTGTTTAAATTTTCATAATCTGTGGAGTGGAAGAACCAATAATCAATGTCAAGTTGTCTGGCTCCAGAGGACAAGTTCTCACCCACAAAACAGTACTTGAAGGTTTCAACAATAATAGTTACAAGTTTTGAGCACTTCAATTTGTAAGAAATTATGGTAATCAGTTATACATGGCATGTCAAGAATCTCTAGAGTTTATGTTCTTCTTGGATTGACGAAGAACCGAAGCTCAAATAGTTTACATAAATTTCCAAAGTTGACACGTCTGCCAGACAACATAACTGGGTGTGAAATCCCAAACACTTGCAGTCATGCCCTTTCCATTTTGGCATATTTCTTTCAATTTTTCTCTAAAGTAAAAGTAGAGTTTAAATAACTTTAAAAAATCAGTAATTTAGACCATGTGACTTCATCTGTAGGAAACTCTATTCAGGAAATGATAAAAAATGGAAATAGTATTTTATTTTCACAAATGTATTTGGTAACCATGATTGCATAAAGATAAAAACAATTCAGATATCTAACTACATAGAATCTAGCTAATATGTAGCTATTGAAAATCAAATGTTCAAAGCATGTTTAATGACATATATTTTCTCTCTATGTGTGTACACTGAGAGACGCTAATGGAGGGAATTTTGTAAAAACACTATTAGTGAAAATATCTACTATACAATTTAATTTTTTCTTAGCAATTTCTCTATTTTTTAAAACTGTCCTGATTTTCATTTATTTTGGTTATGTGACCTAGGAAAATAGAAATGGCAAACATAATAGAAGTATGCCAAAAAATGAAAGGAAAAAAAATAAAGAAGTTAAAACTAAAAAGAAAAGGTCTATTTCTTCTCACATAATGAATGTCTCAAGACAGTTGGGCAGTCCATTGAGTCTCTAAATTAGAGCAGATTTGGATGATTCTGACAGTGTTCAGACTTTGTTTGTATCCTTTGAGATACTGAGATTCACTAGGGAAACCTGCATTCCAAATGTGTTAGAAAATACATGATGTGTCAACACATTGTGACATGGGAATGATACTAGTAAAAGCTGTTTGGGTCTATTAATAACACGAAGCCAGTTCATTCTAATAGCAGGAAAAATATTAGCACATTCCAGGGTTTAGTCTTTCTTTTTCCTTTTTTTGTGTGTGTGCTTATTTCCATCTGTAGCGTAATTTTACAAATTAGAAAAAATGATCTATTTTTTTAAGACATCTATGATTTTTATGGAAACTTCTCCTTCATTTGAAGGTGGTTATTTCCAAATTATAGCCAGAATTATTTCATCTATATATTGTTTTCCCATTTCTATTATCTCATTTTTCTCTCTCTCTATTGCATCAACTCTAATACTGCCCTGCAAATGGTAAATGAGAGAAGAATAGTTCGCAAAATTCATGAACTGGCCTAATATTGGTTCATGAAATTTATTTGTTGACTGACTCACGGCTTCCTGACTCTACCTTTTCCTAAGAAATAAAGAAAGAAAAGAACAAAAGCAACAGATGAGTTATTCTAACCCTACCAAAATGTGTCCAAAGAGTATTCAGTAGGTTTCCTTTTTGGTTCCCAGGTGAAATAATTGACCTGCCTCTTCCAACTTTACCTCCATTACCTATGGGGACAAATTGAACAGAAAATATTCTTAATGTTTATTATCTATATTACACTAGTTATTATTAGTCACTTTTATTGCTATTTCTGAAGTTTAAATTTGCTTAGAAACATCAAATGTATTTCCTCTTTTTCCCTACTGATTGAACTCTGAAGGTTCTAGTCTTGGCCAATACATTGAATCACTTATATTTTGTCAATAAACATTTCAGAGAGATGACAGTGCAACCTGTCTGGATGTGCACTGATTATTGCAGTTTCTACAGAAATGTTAGTAACTAATGTGATGTATGACAAGGTGACCCAGTGATAGTGATGGTAGTGATAATGAGTGGACTAGAGACCCTAGCAAGGTTGTCACCTCAATTTAGTAAGGTAAAAGAAAGCTCTGCAGGATTTTTCCCCTTGGGTATCTTGTTTTTCATTTAGTTTGCTCTTTCATTATTATTATAAATTGAGATTAACTTATTTCCTCAATCTCATCATTAATATGCTAAGACATGTCAAATACATCCAATTACATTGAATAATTTGAATACATTCTATTTTAATCTTATTGATTATATTGATCTATTTTACTCCTCAAACAATACAGCCAAAAATGTGCCATCCGTTTCATCAAATGAAACGTCTCGGTGAAGGTTAATTACAAGGCTTCTAAATGAAACAACGGAAGAGAGACAATGATCAATTGAAAATAGACCCTAATAGAGTATGAGCATTTTCTCTTACAACATAAGGCTTGGAATTATAAGCCACAGATGCTGGTTCCTAGTTCCCCATGCCAGCTGGGGGTACATTTGATCCCAGTCTTTCCCATTGGATTTTGAAATCTGCTTAATTATCCTTGTATTCTAGTGACTGTGTTTGCAGCAGGGCACTGAGATCTAAATCCTTTCTCTGATGCAGAGAAGGCTTCAGTTGATCTGGCTAAAGAAAGGATTACTATATCTTTTCTTATTCAGATACATATTAGATTTTGATATGGTAAGAAAAAAAAAAGCATATTTACATTCTTCCAATTAAAAAATGCAGTAAATCTACTGTGTGTGTATGTGTGTGTGTCTTTGTGCAAGAGTGTAGGGCAGTTGGGGAGAGGGAAGCAAACTGGCACTTTTTCAGGGTCAGTCTAGCTATTTGCTATTCCACAGTTGCTTCAGGAGTCTGCGGTGGCAGCTGGTAGTGCTTCTCTGATGGCCATGCTTCCAGGAAACAGCAGAGAGCTAAGACTTAACCTAAAACAATAAACTCAATCCTATTAACAAATTACTACTCCTCCCCCCTTTATACTGATCCTTTTCTAGAAAACATCTGTCTTCCTGGCCTCCCTTTTTGGATGCAGAAAGTCACTTTGAAAGTTCACAGCTTCCTGAATATTTTTCTGTTCTCTATTTAAAACTGTGTTTTTCCCACCATCATCTGACAACCTTTCAGCAGCAGAAGTTGTGCCTACTGCTTAGTTTTATTGTCTCTGATGAGAATACTCTGCTCACATACTAAGCAATGAAGAACCCGCATGACTAATGAGGAGTGGATGTTATTGTGGAAAATGGTGTGAGACAAGTTAAAGTTTTTAGAGAAATGTAACTTTAATAATCTCACCCACCCCCTAGAGCCCTTCTAATTTCTTATTTTGTGCTAGGATAGTATTTTATTTTACTTTATTTCTCTTCCAGAGTATTACTAGCTTTTCTCTTCTTAGTTCTTTTTCTCAAGAATCTTGCCTTGCACTTATACTGCACATTCATCCATTGACAGTTAACTAAATACATTTCAAGACTCATTAATTGACACCACTGCTACCTCTCTCCTTTTATTTTCCCTGCTGAAATCCATGTTCTTAACTCACATATATTATCTTTTCTTTTTAAATTGGAGTATAATTACTTTGTAGTGTTGTGTTAGTTTCTGCTGTTCAATGAAGTAAATCAGCTATAAAAGTGAAATTGAAATAAAAGTGTTAGTCACTCAGTTGTGTCTGACTCTTTTCGACCCTGTGGACTGTAGCCCTCCAGCCCTCTGTCCGTGGGATTCTTCAGGCAAAAATACTAGAGTGGGTGACCATTCCCTTCTCCAGAGGATCTTCCTGACCTAGGGTTTGAACCTGGGTCTCCTGCACTGCAGGAGATTCTTTACCATCTGAGCCACCAGGGAAGCCCCAGCTTCCATCCCTCTTCGCCCTGCCTCCCACCACCCCCACCCCCATCCCACTCATCCAGGTCATCACAGAGCACTGGAAGGACAGGGTGGGATGAATTGGGAGATTAGGATTGACATATATACATTCAGTTCAAATATATTTTCATTAAGAATATTTCTTTGAGGATTTTCTTCAGAAAGATACCAAAAGGTGCATTCTTTTTATTGTTGTTATTGTTCTAAATGCCTTTGTTTTGTCTGACACAACTTTGTTATTTTGGTGGGGAATACAATAGTTTGATCACAGTATGAACTTCTCAGTAGGTTGTATTATGCTCTTTCTTTGTCTTCTGCCTTCTGTTGCCCATGAGAATTCCATTTACTTCTTTAATTTTTCCTCATGTGTAATCAGTCGTTATTGCCTGGAAGAATTTTCTTTTGTTTGTTTTTTTGTTTGTGAAAGATAGCATTTTTACAAGCTATTGTTGCTCTTATTCTTTGTTCATTTTCCAGCAACAGCTTGATACATAGTAGATACATGAGAAATAGTCAGCATGCATGGACAAATAATTGTTTAATGCTTGCTAATGCTAGCTATGCTGTTAGTTAACAAAATAGGTAACCTAATCCCCAGCTCATGGAGTTTAGACTATGATAAACAAAGCAGACAGTTAAACATTTAATCATGACAAGAAATACCTAGTTGAAACTGTTTAGGGACTCAATAAAATTTTCTCTGTTAGAAGCAAATAATTTGCTTTAATGGACTGTATAAAGTTATTTGAGCTTAAAAAAAAAAACCAAAAACCCTATTCTCTCTGTTTACTTAAATTGTCCTAGCCCCCAGATATTTGAAGGTCTTTGCTTAGTAAGAGGGAGGGGGCTCTTCTCCAATTTTACATCCTTGTTTATGTCATCATTCAGGCATCCAGTTGGTTAGTTATTGCTAAAACACACAGAAAGTGATTTCGCTGAACTTGAATCTGCATTTGAGTCAATGTCTAATTTAGAAAAGAATTTAGGGATTCATCCTTCTCATGTGAGGAGCTACAGAGTTATTAGTTTTAGAGAGGGGAAGTCAGAGATGCTTATAGACAGAAGAAAAAGAGCATATGGGTAAGACTAGAAACCAGAGAATGGAAAGCAGGTAAGATATCATGAAGTACATACAGTCATATTAAAAGTATGAACTTGAATGCAATGAGGATGGGCTGAAATGGATTCCTCATGTGAGCTGACCTGAAAAATCACTCTAGAAGGTTCTATGGACAAAAGCTAGATTGATCTGCTGCTACCTGGTAAACAGACAAGAAAATCATATAACCCTTATTTTTAGGAAATGCTTTATATTTAATCCAAAAAATAGTAATAAGGAAAACTGTCTAAAAATAGACACAGTGCCTGATGAACTATGGATGGAGGTTCATGACATTGGACAGGAGACAGGGATCAAGACCATCCCTATGGAAAAGAAATGCAAAAAGGCAAAATGGCTGTCTGAGGAGGCCTTACAAATAGCTGTGAAAAGAAGAGAAGCAAAAAGCAAAGGAGACAAGGAAATATATTCCCATTTGAAGGCAGAAGTCCAAAGAATAGCAAGGAGAGATAAGAAAGCCTTCCTCAGTGATCAATGCAAAGAAACAGAGGAAAACAACAGAATGGGAAAGACTAGAGATCTCTTCAAGAAAATTAGAGATACCAAGGGAATATTTCATGCAAAGGTGGGTTTGATAAAGGACAGAAATTGTATGGACCTAACAGAAGCAGAAGATATGAAGAAGAGGTGGCAAGATACACAGAAGAACTGTACAAAAAAGATCTTCATGACGCAGAAAATCACGATGGTGTGATTACTCACCTAGAGCCAGACATCCTGGAATGTGAAGTCAAATGGGCCTTAGAAAGCATCAATATGAACACAACTAGTGGAGGTGATGGAATTCCAGTTGAGCTATTTCAAATCCTAAAAGATGATGCTGTGAAAGTGCTGCACTATATATGCCAGCAAATTTTGAAAACTCAGCAGTGGCCACAGGACTGGAAAAGGTCAGTTTTCATTCCAATCCCTAAGAAAGGCAATCCCAAAGAATGCTCAAACTACTGCACAATTGCACTCATCTCACATGCTAGTAAAGTAATGCTCAAAATTCTCGAAGCCAGGTTTAAGCAGTACATGAACCATGAAGTTCCAGATGTTCAAGCTGGCTTTAGAAAAGGCAGAGGAACCAGAGATCAAATGGCCAACATCCACTGGATCATCGAAAAAGCAAGAGCGTTCCAGAAAAACTTCTATTTCTGCTCTACTGACTATGCCAAAGCCTTTGACTGTATGGATCACAATAAACTGTGGAAAATTCTGATGGTGATGGGAATACCAAACCACCTGGCCTGCCTCTTGAGGAAGCAACAGTTAGAACTGGACATGGAACAGCAGACTGGTTCCAAATAGGAAAAGGAGTACATCAAGGCTGTATATTGTCACCCTGCTTATTTAACTTATATGCAGAGTACATCATGAGAAACGCTGGGCTGGAGGAAGCACAGGCTGGAATCAAGATTGCCAGGAGAAACAGCAATAACCTCAGATATGCAGATGACACCACCCTTATGGCAGAAAGTGAGGAGGAACTAAAAATCCTCTTGATGAAAGTGAAAGAGAAGAGTGAAAAAGTTGGCTTAAAGTTCAACATTCAGAAAACTAAGATCATGGCATCTGGTCCCATCACTTCATGGGAAATAGATGGGGAAACAGTGGAAACAGTGTCAGACTTTACTTTTTTGGGGGCTCCAAAATCACTGCAGATGGTGATTGCAGCCCTGAAATTAAAAGACACTTACTCATTGGAAGGAAAGTTATGACCAACCTAGATAGCATATTAAAAAGCAGAGACATTACATTGCCAACAAAGGTCTGTCTGTCTAGTCAAGGCTATGGTTTTTCCGTTGGTCAGGTATGGATGTGAGAGTTGGACTGTGAAGAAAGCTGAGCGTCGAAGAATTGATGCTTTTGAACTGTGGTGTTGGAAAAGACTCTTGAGAGTCCCTTGGGCTGCAAGGAGATCCAACCAGTCCGTCCTAAAGGAGATCAGTCCTGGGTGTTCACGGAAGGACTGATGTTTAAGCTGAAACTCCAATACTTTGTTCACCTCATGAGAAGAGTTGACTCATGGGAAAAGACCCTGATGCTGGAAGAGACTGGGGGCAGGAGGAGAAGGGGACGACAGAGAATGAGATGGCTGGATGGCATCATCGACTTGATAGACATGAGTTTGAGTAGACTCCGGAGGTTGGTGATGGACAGGGAGGCCTGGCATGCTGCGATTCATGGGATTGCAAAGAGTTGGACACGACTGAGCAACTGAACTGAACTGTCTAAAAATACTCTAAACTGTTATAATAGAGTCACTCTTTTTTTGGGAATAAAAGGATATGGTCTCCAATACTTTTGTACTTGTTTCATATCTTGTGTGTCATAAAACATACTAGCCTTTGTTTAAGGTTTATTTGCTTTTTGTAACTGTTGCAAGAACCTCTTTGGTAAACAGTTGGGTGTAGGAAGTTTCCTGACACTTGTAGGATATCTGCTGATGTTCTAACTGAGATTTCCTTAGAAAATAACTTAAACCATGAGAAAATAGTTCTGATGAAAATGGACATCCTTAACAAAACAGAAAAGCAGCTCTTTTTATTGATACAGTTTAGCCCAGTTGGCTAGGAAGAGAGACATAATCGAAAAATAGAATCAAAATATATCTTGAGTATTTGTAAAACATGAAAAGCTAGTATTTTCAGGTGACTTAGAAACTACCACTTAGAGCAGTAATTTAAATGTTTGTATTCAAATATCTTAAGTATCAGTTAAAATTAAGATGTGTAATTTAACAATATACACCTGTTCCACAGAAGACTTTTGGGGTTCTCTTCGTTGAGAAGATCACAGTCATAAGCTACTGCAACATATCTGATTTTCTTCAAGGAAATATCCTCTTAAAGGTCAGAAAGTATATTCAACTTGTATGTGGCTCGTGAGGATATGGGGGTATGCATTTGTACATGTGCAGGCATATGTCCTACTAGGTTAGGTCGAAAGCTCCTTCAATATATAATTCTTCAACACATAATTTTGGTATGCTGTTTTTCTTTTAACATGGACCCTTGGCTATAAAGGACAGCTGCTACTTAACGACTGATTGATTACCTGACTGGCATATCTCCTAGTTCCAGTATCATCTAGCATTTATTTATTTATTTCAGTTTTACTGGAATCCTGTTTCACAGTGTTCTTTAATTTAAAAATAATATAGGCACTTTTTTGCCCCCACCCCCCCACCCCGGGATGGTTGTCTAACTATCCCAGACTGGCTTAAAAGTAATTTCAAGTTCTTTTTATTTCAAATACACAGCACTCCCCAGAAGCAAACACATTCAGTGCTTTGTTGTTAATTCTTATAGATGTTATTTCAATTACTCTTCAATTATTAATTTTAGGCATGGCTTGCTATTTGACATTTTTTCATCCAATATATGATTAAATAAAATATTACTTCTAGTTGTGTTTCTCCAAAATATAAAGGTTCTTTTTTTAAAAAAGTTTGTCCTTATCAAGATAATTTCTTTTGACATGAGACTATGTAAGATGAAGACAGTTTTTGCTCAGACTTCTATTCACCTCTTCTTTTCCCTTTTGATCTCTAAACTTGGGTCAGCGATATCTTTACATTTAGTGTTTACTTTAACCTGTGGCACTTATAATCAGAGTTATGTGTTCTCTCTCCTAGGGAACACTATCCTCAAAATCTGGGGGGAGTGACTATTAACTTTATGAACTTGTTTTTATCTACAATATTCTGTCTTCCCAATTCAACTCTTATTACATCATAGTCACCAATATTTATATATTTAATGCATGTTTTTTAAAATTATCTGAATTTTTCCCCTTTAATGTTCTTTATTTGGTTTTTGTATCAGAGTTGGGGAAGATCCCCTGGAGAAGGAAATGGCAACCCACTCCAGTACTCTTACCTAGAAAATTCCATGGATGGTGGGCTACAGTCCATGGGGTTGCAAAGAGTTGGACACGACTGAGCGGCTTCACTTCACTAATGCTGTCCTAAAGTTAATTTGGAAGTATTTCTTCCTCATCAATTTTCTCAAAATATTTGCATAGGATTTGTAATATTTCTTCTTTTAATTTTTGAAAAAAAAAATCATGAACAAAGACATCTGTAGTAAACTACACTTTTTTTTTTTCCAGTAGGAGGAAAACGTTTTATTATAAATTTATTTTATGGATAAATACAGGACTATTCAGATTTACTCTTTCTTTTGGAGTCAATGTTGATAATTTGTGTAGCTGAAGAATACAACCAGTTTTTCTGTTTCTAATTTATTGGCATTAACATTTTTATAATATCCCTATGTTAGTTTTTGTATCACCAGTATTTGTGAAGGTGTTTCCTTTTTCACTCCTGTTATTACTAATTTATGTTATTTTCTTTTGTCTTTGATGAATGTATCTACAGATGTATAAATTTTATTAATAATTTCAAAAAATACACTGTTTCATTGGTTTTCTTTTGTTTCTTTTTTTCCCCATTCTTATCTTTATCATTTCCTTTCTCTTCCTTGTTTGGATTTAATTTGTTTTTTTATTTTGCATTTCTTCTGTGTATCAGTAGGGAAAATATTCTCTGAGCTTTCTTTCACTCATTTGAAATACAATTAATTTAAAGTTATGTGATTCAGAATTCTGAGTCTCCTTATCTCCCTTTTTATTTTAAAGATTTATCCTATTGTTTTCTGTCTTGTTTCTGATGAAAATGAAGCTATCATTAAAACTGCTGTTCCCTTGTGTTTAATATTGCCTACTCATTGCTTGGGTTTTCAAGGCAGTGATAGTGGTAAAGAACCCATCTATCAATGGAGGAGACATAAGAAACATGGCTTCAACCCCTGGGTCAGGAAGATCCTTTGGATGAGGGCATGGTAACCCACTCCAATATTCATACCTGGAGAATTCCATGAACAGAGGAGCCTGGAGGTCTATGGTCTGTAGGATCGCAGAGTAGGACACAGCTGGAGTGACTTAGCACACATACACGCACTTCTGTAGTAATGCTTAATATTGTCCAAAGTGAGACATTGTTCATTGCTTTCAAAAACTTTTATTTCTTGATTATGCTTCAGGTTTGATAGTTTCTATTAATCTAAATTTATATTTCTCTTCTGTAGTCTCCAATTTGCTGTTAGTTTCATCTAGTAAATTTTTCATATTCTACACTGTCATCTTCAACTATGAAATTTTCAGTTGGTCCATTCATATTGATTCAATTGCTCTGCTGAGAGTGCCCTTCTTTTCAGTCATTATGTAAGTCATTTTGTTCATATAACTGAACATATTCACAATAGTTTTTTAGTCTTTGCTGATTCCAGCACCACACAGTCTGTTTTTTTTTTTTTAATTGATTATGTTTTCCTACACCTTCATATGAAAACTTATTTTTTCAACTTTTATGTCAGACATTTTTGAAGACATGTTGGAAGTTATCTGAATAATGTGGTATCCCTTTAGGGGGTGTTGTGTTTTGCTCGGGCAAAGAGCAAATAGCTGGTAAATTATTTTGTTCATCCAGGCTTGATTTTATTATTTGTTTGAAAAAAATGCTATTTCTGTTTTGACCTTATTCTTAAGATCTGGCCTTTATTTCCTATACGGACTTTATTTCTAAGGCATAGATTACTCTGGCGCAAATTAGTTTACCCTCAGCCAGGGTTCCAACTTCTCCCAGTACTTTTAGTAACCTTACTGTCTTTATCCAGCTTGCAGCTCCAGTAGCAGTCCCTCTCTGTTAGCCTCATGAGGGTTTGCCACATAAAACTACAGATCAGCCTTAGGCAAAGACCCATGGAAATCCCCGTGTAGATAGCCGGTGCTCTCCTCTGTGTAGCTGGCGCTCTCCTCTGTATAGTTTTCTCCTTTCTTTCCTGTTCAGCATTCTGCCCTGAAATTTTCTACCATTTCAACCGCTGCCTATTCATGTCAGAAAGAGCACTGTGCTCTGCTTCACCCCTTCTTCCCTGTGCCCTATTCTAGAAAGCACCCTCAAGCAGAAAAATGGAGGACAGACGGACTTTAACTTGAATATTTCTCTTCTCCCAAGGACAGATCTCCTTCTGTCCGGTATCTAAAAATACAGTCCTTTCATTTTGAGCAAGGCTAGTATTAGTTACTCTAGCACCACTGGAAGTTGAATTTGAGCTCTCTCATTAGATAATTTGGTTAGTACCAAAGTTTTAGTATTAGGTGTTGTTCTATTAATGGAAGCTGCAATGATAAATGTAACTGAATCTTAGTTACAAACTGAAATATGATATAGATACATCATATTTTCTATAGTCATTGTTTAATAGTGAAGTCATTTCTGACTGTTTTGTGACCACATAGTCTATAGCCTGCCAGGCTCCTCTGTCCCTGGGATTTCCCCAGGCAAGAATACCTGGAGTGGGCTGCCACTTCCTTCTCCAGGGGATCTTCCTGACCCAGTGATCAAACCTGAGTCTCCTGCATTGCAGACTCTCTATCACTGAGCCATCAGGGAAGCCTCATTTTATATAAAGGAGAAATCAACTAAGCATATTGTTAAATTGCTTATTGAATTTTAATATTCCTTATATCTATCTACTTCTCTTTACCTACACTCACACCACCATACTTCACCTTTAAGTCTGACTTTCTTGATTACAATTTCATTTTCACTACAGTTGACTTTTAATCCAGGCTGGTTTGTCTATAATGTACTCTTCAAATTATAGTCATAGTAATTCTTATGTGTATATAATTGTGCCATGTCCCCTTTATAAAACATTCAGTAATTATTTACTGTCTATAATATAACATTCTATGACCTAGTATAACATTATAAATGATTATGAAATAATACATTTTAAAAAATCTCTTTAAATCTCCAACTACCTCTCTTATCACTTCCTAGCCAATCCACATTCTTTGAAGCAGACATACTTCAGTATTGGCAATGCTCTTTAAAACTCTGTTTTTTCTTGTTAAACTTATTTATTCTGTATTGCTTTAAGATAATATTATTTCACTGTTTTAAATGCTTGTCTACACACATTTCTTTATCATTGTATTCTAGTTCTTTTGAGAACAAGGAAAAAACAATACTTGGCATGATGTTGGTCAAAAAAATTTGATCAGTGAATAAAATATTGAATCATCAAATAATATTATTTAAAGCTTGTCAAATTCATTCAAAAGGTAAGTGGAGAGAATTAAAGGTGCATATTCTAAAATATTTATAATTTTCAAATTATTAATATAGTACCCAAGCACATTTTAAAAATGCAAGTGATAGGATAAAAAGTCATTAACCTTTAAGCACTGAATGAAATTGTTTAATGCAATAATTAAAAAGAAAATGTTAACATCTTGGTGAATAGCAATGTAAGAAATAAATGTCTGCTTTCATAGTGTAATATCCTATATTTCTTTATACTGAATCTTATTTTTTAGCTATAGAACACATGAGGACAGAACAAGGAGAGAATCCATGAATATTGCTGCTTAATTACACAAAACTAAAAGAAATATTGGTGAATTACTGATTCTTACTTGTGGATAAATACCACATTTTAATAGAGAAAGTGATAACAATAAAATTTCAGCTATTTAGATATAGATAATTACAAGTATTAAAGTGTTTTGTAGAATGAATTATTTTGTAGATAATAAGCCATTACATAAAGGTACTTATAAGAATTCTTTTCCAACAGGAATTTTTTGACAAATGGATGTGAAATCAAGATAATTTGGAGTGGCAATTTACAAGTGCTATTTTCAGAAGAGACCTAGAAAAATATTGTTCAATTTGAGATCCAGGAAGTATAGATTCTGATGAAAGCAATAAAGTGACCTTCAATCAGCACTCTCTTTGTTTTCCTGCCTGATATTGTCAAAAATGTTGTGAGCAATAAAGGCAGAATGATCGCACGAATAGATAAGAAATAGTAAGTTCTTAAAATAAACAACCATATGCTCTAGTTTTTGAGAAAGGAAGGAGAGTTTCCAGACAAAATGGAGAAGATCTTCAGGGAAGTAGGCCAGGACAGAAAGAGATAAATAAAGAGGCACGGAAATATAAAAGCAAGTTTTTAAGAAGTTTGACTAAAATATTGGCAAGATGAAAAAAATAAAAATTATCCATTATTATACAACATAATACAATTTTTTATCCTCTCCTCATCCTCTGTGAAGAACAGTACTGCCCTAGTCAGGTCTGGCTGCTATAACAAAATGCCATAACTGGGTGACTTGTAAAAGTCACTCAGTTGTGTCCAACTCTTCATGACCCCATGAACTATAGCCCACCAGGCTCCTCTGTTCATGGAATTCTCCAGGTCAGAATACTGGAGTAGGTAGCCTATCCCTTCTCCAGCAGATCTTCCCCACCCAGGAATTGAACCAGGGTCTCCTGCATTGCAGGTGGAGTCTTTACCAGCTGAGCTACCAGGGAGGCCCCAACTAGGTGGCTTAAACAATGGAAATTTATTTCCTCGTATTGCTGAAGGCTGGAAGTCCAAGATCAAGGTGTCAGTATGATAAGGTTCTGGGATATTTCTCTTCTTGGCTTTCAGGTGGTAGATTTTTTTTTTTGGGGGTGCTCATACAGCAGAAGAAAGATAACAAGCAAGATTTCTAAGATCTCTTGGTAAAAAGGCTCTAAAACTCAATGAATTGTGTATCCTTCTAGAGTCCAAAAATTGCTGAAGTCAGATTTCTTAGAGAAATATGAGGAACAGGTAGTTGTGGTAACAAAGGCCCAGCTGTGACCATGGATAATGTGGATGAAAGATAAATTTATGTGATAATTAATCAGAGTAGAGAATATCAACTCCAGGATATTAGA
Source organism: Cervus canadensis (assembly GCF_019320065.1). NCBI lineage: Eukaryota > Metazoa > Chordata > Mammalia > Artiodactyla > Cervidae > Cervus > Cervus canadensis. Next base: position 46,045,239 of record NC_057401.1, on the reverse strand, counting down.
AAGAACATCAGTGGGGATATTAAAATATCATGGTTCAGGACAGAAATATTGGAGAGAATATCAGCAAACTAAGGGCCCAAATCAAGAAACAAGGGTACATGAAGATGACTGCAACATGATCAGGTAGTAAATTAAATAATTTGAACATTAGCTTCAAATATGGCTTTCATATTATTCTTATTCTTAATTCTATTTCTTACCATTATATTTTATGCTGGGCATTATTAAATAACAAGTGTAAAGAGAAACATATTGAATAACATAAAGTACCCAGAGACACACTGTTTCACTTATTTTGTAAATCCTCAGGGAGAAGAACTAGTTATAATGGATAGAAATAATCAGGTAAATGTCAGGTCTAAAAATTCAACATTTTAAACAATGGTTAAGTTTAGAAAGAATGAGCCACAAGTCACTGAATGTTCAAACAAAGTCTGTATGACCATCTGTCAAGGATTCTGTAAGATTACTTACTTTCATGGGAAGTCCTTTTTACCACTACAGCCTTTTACCCTGATAATGGAAATAATAGGAAAATACCACACATTGATCAAGTAACTCCCTCTCTCTCCCCCTACCTCTTACTCTTCTTCCTTTCTTTCTTTTCATCAAGTGCCAGGTACTGTTCTAGCTGCAGTGGTTGGAGACAACAATACATTGTCATTCTAGGTTGTTTTTCAGTCACTAAGTCATGTCCAGCTCTTTGCCACCCCATGGACGGTAGTCTTCCAGCCTCCTCTGTCCATGGGATTTCTCAGCAGAAATACTGGAGTGAGTTGCCATTTCCTCCTCCAGGGGATTTTCCCAACCCAGAGATTGAACCTGAGTCTCCTGCTTGGCAGGTGGATTCTTTACCATTGAGCCACCTGGGAAGGCCCTCACTCCAGGAAATAAAGAAGTAGATATGAATGCCTTCAAATAGAGTTCCATATATAGTGCATGAAAGTACAGTCAATGATGATTTTACAGAAGAGAAAGTTCTACAGTTGTCTCTATAGAATAAGGAATATTTTGATGGTTTGAGTAATGGAAAAGTTAGAAAAAGAATTTGCATAGATGAAGAAGCACAAAAGAATAAATGCCAGGAAAAGGCCATGTTAACTTTGGTGGGAGATATTTGGAGTTGGAGGAGGAGAGACATGAGGATGAGTGGGAGGAGTTGAGGTAGGGGCTGTAGGCAGGAGCTTGATCATGAAGATTCTTGCAGTTATACTCTGTAACCAGAAGGTTTATGTTTTGTTGGTTGCTTGTTTGTTTGCTTATTTTTTAATGCAAATGTGGTCATGTTACCTCTTTAGGGTTACAATGGGGTCCTGTAACCCCACTAATTCCATCCTGTCCCACTAATTCTCCTAAATTCCATCTGTACTTCCTCTCTCTTATTCTTTTTAAGAAGGTAAAACCCCTGGGCTCCACTTCCCATCAGGTTCTTCTGAAGCCATGTTTTCTTTTGCTTCAAAGTCTGATTAATGCTCTTCTTTCTACTTGGGGTAATCATTTCACTCAACGCTCTCCCCACCGTCAATTGGAAAACTCATATGTAAGTTTCAAATGATGATTAATTTTATAAAGCCTTTGTTCAACAGAAGCATTGCTGGGTCCTCTATTATAAGCCTACATAAGAACTTTGCTTCCATTTTTATGATATACATTCATTCCACACATCACTGCTAGCTAAACTTAAGACTTCCATTTTTGACTATAAGCTCTGGGAACTCCTTATTTTCTTTACCCTTGGAACTCGGTCTAATGAATGGATGTATGAGTGGGTGGGTGAAAATAGAGATCAAAGCTACGTGAGTATGGATTCTTATCTGCAGGTGATTCAAACCCAGTGGATCAAACAGGGAAGTGATTCTATCTAATGTGTGTTTTAGAAAATTGTCTTTGGTGAGCCTGGGGAGGGAGTTTCGACAGAGATAGGATTAGAGGATGACTATCAGGATGTGAGTTAAGAAGATATTTTAATAGTTTAGGAGAGAAGTTTATGGAGAAATAGCAGAGAGCATGAAGTGAAAAAACTAGATTATAGAGATATTTAGATAGTGTACAATAACAAATTGGATGTATAGGATGAAAGAGTGTTGGTGGTAGTGACTATGAGGAAGACATAATCCTGGATGATTAAACTGATGATGATGTCCTTCATTAGAATAAGTATTGAAATAAGAATAGTCAAGGCACTAGGTCCGGTTTTAAATAGACTTAAGCTACTCATGTAGACAGAAAATTTACTTTACAATAGATCTACTACTGTCTACATAGGATTGGACAGGAAATCTAAATTATAGAATCAGTATAGAGGAGATACTTTTTAAATAATGAAAATGACTGTTTTTTAGCAGGCAGAGAGTAAAATAAGAGGTTAGTACAACATTACCTTGGGAGGGGGACCTGAGCCTAAAAGGATTGGATTAAAAAAAATTTCAGATAGCAAAGTTATAGGACAACAAGGAGAAAATAAAATCTCCTGGAGTAAGTGATCAAAAATATCAGATGTGGCAGTGAGGTCAAATAAAATAGAGACGGAAAGTGTTCATTAGATTTCATCACACAGAGGTTATTGCTGCCTATTGTCAGGGAGGTTGCAGTAGTCAAATGGTAGGGCCAACAACCAGACCACAAAGGCTGAGGGGTAATTGTGAGGAGAAAACTTAATAAGAGGATTGTTCCTCCTTAAAGAAGTGTACCTATGTTAGGAAAGAGAAAGAAAGCACCACAAGGCATTCAAGCTGGTGAAAGGGTGTTTGTTAAAATGATATTAGCCTCAATTGCTGAGATATTTCAGAGTAAAAACAACTATTCTGCATAATGGAACAAAACCCACAGGATTCTATTACCTATACTAGGCAAAGTGCTCACTCTTAAAAATATTAATGCTTGCCCTGCTAAAACGTATATAGCATCTATATTTTTGTTTCAGTATGAATGTACCAGTATTTGCTACCTAATATTTTAATCTAAAGTTTAAGGTGATAAAATCAATTTGATAGGTACTTAAAAATATCTATGATATTGAATAGGTGCTGAAATCACTGTTAGGCTTTCAGCCTCAACTAGTTTAGAATACTGAAGAGATAATGCATGTCTACAGAAGCTTATTTCTAAATGTCTACATACCATTAGGAGACAGAATTTCTGTCCTAGTACTTCAGTAGACAATTTATCATTGACAGTCACTTCCGTTAAGACTGCAGTCTAGTTTTTAAACACTCCTTTCCTCACCTTCAACTAGTTACAATGTCACTTTGTGTACTGTCATAAATATTTCATGTTGGAAATTTGTCAGGAAGAGAAAAAACAGAAATATGCACATGGTTATTCCCTGAGGCCTGTTCTCTAATAGCTAAAGTGGCTAATAATGAAGAACTTAAGGAAATTATAGTGCATTAACTCAGTAGCACATTATTATATTTTAAAAAATTGTGAAAAATTTTGTGACATATATAAACATGATATAAAGTTCCACCAAAGGGCAGATTACAGCATAATTTGTTCATTAGTATTTCAGTCATAAAATATGAATGTACCTATTGACAATATTTAAAAGATAATATGCAAATGTAAAAGCAGTTGAGATATGTTTTTGATTTACAGGACATTTTAATTTCTTCAGAATTCACTTTGTTTTTCAAGAAAAGACTTTGTCTTAAGCTTTGTTGTTGTTATTCTCCCAATTTATACAACTACATATAAGAAAGCTAGGCAAAAATGTCCAACAATCAAACTTATAACACCAATAAGTCAGTTTTTACTAAATGATATTATGCTAACACTTTAATATTATTTTCTCCACAGTAGATTCATTAGCGTCACTTTTCTCCTCATGTAAATGGACCACATACATCTCTCTTTCCAGGTTTCCACAAGTGATCCCAATGATTCTTTATCGACAACAGAAAATCCAAAGGCATTTTGGTTTCTTGAAGACTGCATTCTGCTCTTGGGTTAAAGAATTGCTGGGTACAAAGTTCCAACTTCACAGATGGTTATTAGACTTGAGTTGCCCTGAGACAGAATCCTTATGTTGGTCTGTGTTATTCTATATTTGGAACTAATTGAATTTTCACTCAACAAAGGGCTCAAACACATGCAATTAAAAACAAAGTACAATTGCTTCCTTTGATCTAAATAGACCTAAATGTCATGAAATTTTTTTTTTGTTTTTTGTTTCTGTTGCTTGCTTTTACAAATCTATTGTTTAGTTAATAGGCCTTTAACTGGGCATCAAACTAACTTGTATTACATGAAAATGAATGGAGAGAAGAACAGGATACCCATTTACTCTGAGAACTCCTGGGGGCGAGGGTGTATCAATATCAGCTCAAGATTGCCTTCAGGCTGGTCCAGTCTGGTGACCTGCAGGTGCAGGGGTTACAGTGCCCATGGTACAACAAGGTCAGCAGAATGGCTCACACTTCAGCTGGTGGCCTGGCAAAAATTTCCCCGATTGTATATAAAACAGGACTTTTCTCACATGTCCACTTCTCTTAGACTTTTTATTTTTTTGTTGTTTTTCAGTTGCTCAGTCATGTCTGACTCTTTTCAACCTGATGGACTGCAGCAGGCCAGGTTTCCCTGTCCTTCACCATCTCCCAGAGCTGCCCAAACTCATGTGCATTGAGTCGGTGATGCCATCCAACCATCTCATCCTCTGCCGCACCCTTCTACTCATGCCTTCAATCTTTCCCAGCATCAAGGTCTTTTCTAATAAGCTGGCTCTTTGCATCACATGGCCGAAGTACTGGAGCTTCAGTTTCAGCATTAGTCCTTCCAATTAATATTCAGGATTCATTTCCTTTAGGACTGATGGGTTTGATCTCTTTGCTGTCCAAAAGACTCTTAAGACTCTTCTCCAATACCACAGCATCAATTCATCAGTGCACAGCCTTCTTTGTGGTTCAACTCTTATGGTGTCTAGTTTAGTCATAGCTTTTTTTCTTCCAAGGATCAAGTGTTTTTTAACTTCATGGCTGCAGTCACCATTTGCAGTGATTTTGGAGCCCAAGAAAATAAAGTCTGTCACTGTTTCCATTGTTTCCCCATCTATTTGCCATTGAGTGTGGGACCAGCTGGAATGATCTTAGCTTTTTGAATGTTGAGTTTTAAGCCAATTTTTTCACTCTCCTCTTTCACTTTCATCAAGAGGCTCTTTAGTTTCTCTTCATTTTATGCCATAAGGGTGGTGTCATCTGCATATCTGAGGTTATTGATACTTCTCCCAGCAATCTTGATTCCAGCTTGTGCTTCATCTAGCCCAGCATTTTGTATGATGTAATCTGCATATCAGTTAAATAAGCAGGGTGACAATATATAGCTTTGATGTATTCCTTTCACAATTTGGAACCAGTTCATTGTTCCATGTCCAGTTCTGACTGTTACTTCTTGATCTGCATAAAGGTTTCTCAGGAGGCAGGTAAGGTGGCCTGATAGTCCCATCTCTTGAATTTTCCACAGTTTGTTGTGATCCACACAGTCAAATGCTTTAGCATAGTCAATGATGCAGAAGTAGATGTTTTTCTGGAATTCCCTTGCTTTTTCTATAACCCAATGGAGGTCGGCAGTTTGATCTCTGGTTCCTCTACCTTTCCTAAATTCAGCTTGAACATCTGAAAGTTCTTTTGATTGCCTTCCTGATATTCTCTCAAGATGTGTGTTTATACATGCTAAGTCACTTCAGTTGTGTCGGATTATGTGCGATCCTATGGATTATAGCCCACAAAGGTCCTCTGTCTGTGGGACTCTCCAGGCAGGAATACTGGAATGGGTTGCTATGCCTGCTCCAGGGGATCTTCCCAGCCCAGGGATGGAACCCACCTCTCTTACATCTCATACATTTGCAGGCAGGTTCTTTACCACTAGTACACCTAAGAAGCCCTCTTCCAAGGCAATCCTGGAATAAACCCATTATGGAAAATTGGCCTTCTTTTTATTCCAGGATTCCCAAAATCAATTCAGAAGCGTATTAGGACAAGGCGTGATTTCAGATAAATCCTTTGACGGGTAGATAACATTGCCTCAGCCTTGCAGGGAAGCTGTGAAGACAGCGAATGTGGCAGCATAGGAAACAAGGGAGCATCGATATTTACAGACATTGGCTAATAGCCACCACAGGGTCTGTAAATTCCAAGATGCTTCTGGGATATGCATATTCTCTGTGCATGTAGACAAACCAGGTTTTGGCAGCCTGGGTGCAGCGATCTGACAGAGATGAAAGTGCAGGCTGCTGCAAGAGAAATGGAGCCATGATAGAATCTATTATGCCAACACTTATATATCTGTAAATATATATGCTTTATTTGGGTTATCTTTTCAATAAATATATATCCTTATTTTTAAAAAAAAAATATGGTCCATGGTGACTTTGCTTGGAAGAGCTCTATACCTCAGTGATACTGATATGACCTTCTTACACTACTGCCTTTATAGTTGTTCTTGATCTCATATTCATAATATTGATAAACATATCTCAAGAGGCTTGATGATGTTTTTCAATTTACTAGAAGATATATACTAATAACTCCAGTCACAAAGCCTGGACTAACATTTGGGTGGATGAGTGAGCTTTTTTTTTTTTTTTCTTTCACTAAAAGATCCAAAAGAAAGGGCAGGATCAATGAGATAGGCTGATCATATCTAAGAGAGGCCCAGTGGTTTATCAACATCATTTTCTTTCTTGGCATATTTCACTAAGCCCTAATACAAATTGTTTAGTCACTAAGTTGTGTCTGACTCTTTTGCAACCTCATGGACTGTAGCCTGCCAGACTCCTCTGTCCATGGGATTTCCCAGGCAAAAATACTGGTGTGGGTTCCCATTTCCTTCCAGGGGATCTTCTTGACCCAGAGATCGAACCCACATCTCCTGTATTGGCAGGCAGATTCTTACCACTGAGCCACCAGGGAAGCCTCTGACACAAATCACTTAAGAATTAATATAGTGTCAAATTTATGATTCTACTCTAGAGTGTTAATTTATATGAAGTCACTGAATTACATAGTTTTGAAGTTAGAAGAAACTATAATGTCACTTAATCCTTTCATTTGAAAACTGAAGAAGCCATAGCTGAAGAGATAAAAATATCTTCCCAGGAAAGCATAGATTTAAAAATATGAAGGATGTTACTTTTGACTCTGCTCAATTATTTCCCTGACCCTCTTCCTTACATGCTATTCAATTTTAACAGCATCCTTCTCTGTCTTTCTGCAATGTGAATAAGTTTATATATAGTAGACACTTATGTGCATGTGTGCTAAGTCACTCCAGCCATGTCCAGCTCTTTGTGACCCCATGGACTGTAGCCCACCAGTCTCCTTTGTCCATGTGATTCTCCAGGCAAAAATACTGGAGTAGGTTGCCATGCCCTCCTCCAGGAGATCTTCTTGACTCAGGAATCGTACCTGAATCTCTTATGTCTCCTGCATTGGCAGATGGTTTCTTTACCACTAGTACACTTGGGAAACCTCATGAAGGATGTTACTTTTGACTCTGCTCAATTATTTCCCTGACCCTTCTTCTTTATACACTATTCAATTTTAATAGCATTCCCCTGTGTCTTTCTGCAATGTGAATATTTTTATATAGTAGGCTCTTATGGGTATATGTAAAATAAAACTCAAATCATGTTTCAAGTGGATGTGCATTATGTTGTAGTTTATACAGCTTTCAATAGTATATTTTTAAAATTCCTTCTTATTCCATAATTAGCTCAGACAGTAGCATAAGATTGATCATTTGATTTTCTAAATCTTTAAACGTATACAGTAGTTCAAAGGAAAAGTATCTTTTATTCTTCCTTCAAAATTGTTCTTCACAGTGATATATGATCAGGAAGGCAAAAATCTCAATTTTCTAAACAGTGTACATGCACAAGAGGTCACAGTTAAGATTACCTTGGGGGTTCTAATTCTGAATTTCCTGAATTTTGTGGGTTTAAATCATAGCTTTAATGTTCCATTAATGCAGGGTGCTTTTTTTTACACTGAATTGTTTTATGTCTTTTATTCTGCACTAATGGACATTGTGTTGATTTCTGTGAATATCAAGGAGAGTTCAATATTCTGGTAAAACTCCTTTTAGTTCATGTTTTATTTTTTTACATGCTTTTACTTGAGTTTGACTAAGACAATTTAAAAGCTTTTCTATCAATAACTACTTTTTTATTTTATAGAAAAAGACCAAGCAATATGGTTTTATGTATTTAAAATTAAAATGTGCCTTCTGAAAACTTTGAAAAATTTATGATTTGTTTTATTGCTTTAGTAGCTCTAAGATACCATTAAATCATTAGACCAGTAGCTTTGTGATTCAAATTTAAAACCATCAGACTGCCCATCATAAAAATAAATAAATAAATAACATATCTTCTATTGGACATGAATATGAATTGCACTTATACTCACAGTGCAGCTCTTTAATTCTTATTTATTCTTAAATTTCTTATAGGAGTGATCATGTTTTAGTATACTTTTGTATAATCAATCAGAGTTCTGAGTTAGTTGCTCAAAAAATATTTATTGAGCTATAGTACTCAAGCTCCTAAACTTACTATGTTTATTTCTATTCTCTATCCCTTTAAAATATGTATCTTCTTTGTAAGTCACAAGTGGTTTAATCCAGTTCCAATTAGCTCAATGATAGTTCTAGTACTGAGCATTAATCTGCAGCAAATTAAAAGAGAAAAAAGATGTAACTTGGTAATTAGTGATAGACTTACTACATGAAGATAGACTCTGAACTTCGTGAAAGCAAGGACTGTGTTTTGTTTACCACTCTAAGCCAGTAGCTATAATGTAATGCTATTTGAAATTGACTCCCTAGATTTCAAATGGTGCCTTTACTATGTATGACAAACCTAGTATATTTCTTATACATATTTTACTTATTTTTTTCTTAAAATGAAAATACTTTCTGGGCATATAAAGTATGAGTTTTTGATGGATTAGAATTAATAGCAAGACAGAATGATCAAAATAACTAATGTTGTATAAAAAACACATTGAAATCTAAATGGTAAGCTATTCTCATAAGGCTATTCTGCTTTCACTGGGTCAAATATGCATGATTCGATGTGTCACAGTATTTAATTCTCATATTCAAAAGGTTATTCTCTTTTTTTGTTCAGATGTGAAATAATATTTGGACAGGTTAAATATTTTGCCACAGGATAAAGTGGGAAATCTAGGACATAATAGCATAAAAACTAAAACTCACACAGAAAAAAAATATACTTTTTAACATTACCAAATGTAATATTGGTAAAATGTAAACTCATTGATCAAAAATTTTATTCATATACATATACATATATATATATATATATATATATATATATACACACACACACACAGAGATCTTTCAGTTGTGTTAAGTTTTAGATATCATTTGTAAGGCTACAGACATTTTTGCACATAAATTTTGATGAATATTAGTACACATTTCTGTTGAATGTACACCTAAGAATATATATGAATATATATATATATATATTTATATATATATACTCACACACACAGATCTTTCATTAGTATTACTGTATAATATTCCATTACATGAACCTATACTATATGTATGTGTGTGTATATATACATATAGGAGTCATGTAGACTTAGGTCCAAATACACCTCTAGATTTATTTGTAAGTTATTTTCAGGTTTCAAGTGGGGAAATGAATCTGGGCCACCTACATTATAAAATTGCTTTGAAGATTAAGACCAATGATTACACTTCTCATGGCATAACATAAATATTTAGGTAATAACTATTAGATATTTATTTTTATATGAAAGTTCAAATGCATAGTGAGCACAGAGCTGGAAATCAGATTTACATCTGTTTCTAAAGCCCAGAAGTTTTCTTTAGGTTATATTATCTTTCCTACATGACTTTTCTCTAAAGGAAGAATTACTTGTTACAGAAATTAAGGAAAATCATTATATACTAATATAGTTAGAAGCAAGAATAGACAAAAAAAATTATCAATCACTTTCAGTCTTAACCTTATTTTTTTAAATCTAGTATCAAAGAGAAGCATATTTCAAATTTAATTCATTTGAACTCTCAGTGGCCTCAAACTACTAATCGTGTCAGTACAAGATGTTAACAGCATTTTGATTTACCAAAATCTTTTTTCCCCATTTATTTTAATTAGTTGGAGGCTAATTACTGTACAATATTGTAGTGGTTTTTGCCATACATTGACATGAATCAGCCATGGATTTACATGTGTTCCCTATCCTGAACCCACCTCCCGCCTCCCTCCCCATCCCATCCCTCTGGGTCATCCCAGTGCACCAGCCCCGAGCACTTGTCTCATGCATCCAACCTGGACTGGTGATCTGTTTCACACTTGATACTATACATGTTTCGATGCTGTTCTCTCATATCATCCCACCCTCGCCTTCTCCCATAGAGTCCAAAAGTCTGTTCTATACATCTGTGTCTCTTTTTCTGTCTTGCATATAGGGTTGTCATTACCATCTTTCTAAATTCCATATATATGTGTTAGTATACTGTATTGGTCTTTATCTTTCTGGCTTACTTCACTCTGTATAATGGGCTCCAGTTTTATCCATTTCATTAGAACTGATTCAAATGTATTCTTTTTAATGGCTGAGTAATATTCCATTGTGTATATGTACCACAGCTTTCTTATCCATTCATCTGCTGATGGGCATCTAGGTTGCTTCCATGTCCTGGCTATTATAAATGTGCTACAATGAACATTGGGGTACACGTGTCTCTTTCAGATCTGGTTTCCTTGGTGTGTATGCCCAGGAGTGGGGTATTGCTGGGTCATATGGCAGTTCTATTTCCAGTTTTTTAAGGAATCTCCACACTGTTATCCATAGTGGCTGTATTAGTTTGCATTCCCACCAACAGTGTAAGAGGGTTCCCTTTTCTCCACACCCTCTCCAGCATTTATTGCTTGTAGACTTTTGGATAGCAGCCATTCTGATTGGCATGTAATGGTACCTCATCGTGGTTTTACTTTGCATTTCTCTGATAATGAGTGATGTTGAGCATCTTTTCATGTGTTTGTTAGTCATCTGTATGTCTTCTTTGGATATATGTCTGTTTAGATCTTTGGCCCATTTTTTGATTGGGTCATTTATTTTTCTGGAATTGAGCTGCAGGAGTTGCTTGTATATTTTTGAGATTAATCCTTTGTCTGTTTCTTCATTTGCTATTATTTTCTCCCAATTTGAGGGCTGTCTTTTCACCTTGCTTATAGTTTCCTTTGTTGCACAAAAGCTTTTAAGTTTAATTAGGTCCCATTTGTTTATTTTTGCTTTTATTTCCAATATTCTGGGAGGTGGCTCATAGAGGATCTTGCTGTGATTTATGTCTGGGAGTGTTTTGCCTATGTTCTTCTCTAGGAGTTTTATAGTTTCTGGTCTTACATTTAGATCTTTAATCCACTTTGAGTTTTTGTTTTTGTGTGTGTATGGTGTTAGAAAGTGTTCTAGTTTCATTCTTTTACAAGTGGTTGACCAGTTTTCCCAGCACCACTTGTTAAAGAGGTTGTCTTTTTTCCATTGTATATCCTTGCCTCCTTTGTCGAAGATAAGGTCTCCATAGGTATGTGGATTTATCTCTGGGCTTTCTCTTTTGTTCCATTGGTCTATATTTCTGTCTTTGTGCCAGTACCATACTGTCTTGATGACTGTGGCTTTGTAGTAGAGTCTGAAGTCAGGCAGGTTGATTCCTCCAGCTCCCTTCTTCTTTCTCAAGATTGTTTTGGCTATTTGAGGTTCTTTGTATTTCCACACAAATTATGAAATTATTTGTTCTAGTTCTGCGAAGAATATCGTTGGTAGCTTGATAGGGATTGCATTGAATCTATAGATTGCTTTGGGTAGTATACTCATTTTCACAATATTGATTCTTCCAATCCATGAACACAGTATATTTCTCCATCTATTTGTGTCCTCTTTGATTTCTTTCATCAGTGTTTTATAGTTTTCTATGTATAGATCTTTTGTTTCTTTAGGTAGATATATTCCTAAGTATTTTGTTCTTTTTGTTGCAATGGTGAATGTTATTGTTTCCTTAATTACTCTTTCTGTTTTCTCATTGTTAGTGTATAGGAATGCAAGGGAATTCTGTGTGCTCATTTTATATCCTGCAACTTTACTATATTGATTGATTAGCTGTAGTAATTTTCTGGTAGCATCTTTAGGGTTTTCTATGTAGAGGATCATGTCATCTGCAAACAGTGCTCCTTTTCCTATCTGGATTCCTTTTATTTCTTTGTCTGCTCTGATTGCTGTGGCCAAAACTTCCAAAACTATGTTGAATAGTAGTGGTGAGAGTGGGCACCGTTGTCTTGTTCCTGATTTTAGGGGAAATGCTTTCAATTTTTCACCATTGAGGATAATGTTTGCTGTGGATTTGTCATAAATAGCTTTTATTATGTTGAGGTATGTTCCTTCTATTCCTGCTTTCTGGAGAGTTTTTACCTTCTCCAGAATAGATCACATCCTGGGCCACAAATCTAGCTCTGGTAAATTCAAAAAAAACTGAAATCATTCCATTCATCTTTTCTGACCACAATGCAGTAAGATTAGATCTCAATTATAGGAGAAAAAAAAAAAAAACTATTAAAAATTCCAACATATGGAGGCTAAATAACATGCTTCTGAATAACCAACAAATCATAGAAGAAATCAAAAAAGAAATCAAAATATGCATAGAAATGAATGAAAATGAAAACACAACAACCCAAAACCTATGGGACACTGTAAAAGCAGTGCTAAGGGGAAGGTTCATAGCATTACAGGCTTACCTCAAGAAACAAGAAAAAAGTGAAATAAATAACCTAACTCTGCATCTAAAGCAACTAGAGAAGGAAGAAATGAAGAACCATAGGGTTAGTAGAAGGAAAGAAATCTTAAAAATTAGGGCAGAAATAAGTGCAAAGGAAGCAAAAGAGACCATAGCAAAAATCAACAAAGCTAAAAGCTGGTTTTTTGAAAAGATAAACAAAATTGACAAGCCATTAGCAAGACTCATTAAGAAACAAAGGGAGAAGAACCAAATCAACAAAATTAGAAATGAAAATGGAGAGATCACAACAGACAACATTGAAATACAAAGGATCATAAGAGATTACTACCAGCAGCTCTATGCCAATAAAATGGACAACTTGGAAGAAATGGACAAATTCTTAGAAAAGTACAACTTTCCAAAACTGAACCAGGAAGAAACAGAAGATCTTAACAGACCCATCACAAGCACAGAAATCAAAACTGTAATCAGAAATCTTCCAGCATACAAAAGCCCAGGACCAGATGGCTTCACACCTGAATTCTACCAAAAATTTAGAGAAGAGCTAACACCTATCTTACTCAAACTCTTCCAGAAAATTGCAGAAGAAAGTAAACTTCCAAACTCATTCTATGAGACCATCATCACCTAATTCCAAAACCAGACAAAGATGCCACAAAAAAGAAAACTACAGGCCAATATCACTGATGAACATAGATGCAAAAATCCTTAGCAAAATTCTAGCAAACAGAATCCAACAACATATTAAAAAGATCATACATCATGACCAAGTGGGCTTTATCCCAGGAATGCAAGGATTCTTTAATACCCACAAATCAATCAATGTAATACACCACATTAACAAATTGAAAGATTAAAACCATATGATTATCTCAATTGGCAGAAAAAGCCTTTGACAAAATTCAACATCCATTTATGACCAAAAATTTTTTTTATTTCATAAGAGTTCAGGAACTGATGACTTGAAACTTAGCTAAATTGAAAATGATCTGCATAGATCCCTTTATAACCATGTCATTATGTCAGTGCACTCCCAGGTAACTGAGTTCTCTTGCATAACAACTTGTATGTTTCTGTCTTCTGACAAAACAGAAAGATATTGACATTTTTTTTTTAGGGTACAGTTACTCATCTGTGCAAAATATCATGACTTCTTATTTGACTCATTAGGTCTCTTGTAGGTGGCTTTTGAATGGCTCCAAACTCTCCTCTACCAACTTGTTCGCTGAAACTGAATATAAGTGGAGTTCACCAAAGATAGGATATGACTATTTGTCTATCCTCATTTTAAAAAACTGTCAATAAACTTCCTTGGCATATCTTGGGTGCAACTTAAAACATACAACTTTAACTGCATAGCAGTGAGGGATGACACATTAGGAGACAAATCTGGAACCCTAATGAGCGTTGCCACTAGTTCCCAGAAGGTTCTGAAAGAATTAAGGCAGGTGTAGACATTGAACAATTAAAATAGTATTGAAGAGATGAAGATTTCTCATATATACAGTTCATTGAAATACCTACCAGAGAAATTAGGGTGTTGATGGTGATGTTTCAGCATTATAACTAGTGTGTGCATTCACTACACTGGGCCATAAATGGCTGTCCACTGATGAAAGTGAGAATTTGACATTTAGGACATATATCTATAAGAAAAAGAGATCTGTTCTCTCGCATGGAGAAAGAAATGACAACCCACTCCAGTTGCCTGGAGAAGTCCATGGACAGAGGAGCCTGGTGGCCTACAGTCCATGGGGTTGCAAAGAGTTGGACATGATGAATGGCTAATGTGTGCACACGTACACACACACACACACACACACACATTCTCTTATGGTTGTTCATCCTTGAAGATGAGCATGTGAAATCTAGGGAATACATTCACTTAAAAATAAGAGAGACCTAGTCCCTCAGGGTGGTTCAACCAAGAATTTTTCATGTAGAGAAACCTTGGGATTGTAGATAAAACAGTATTGCGTGTGTCCTAAGTCCCTTCAGTCGTGTCAGACTCTGTGTGACCCTACGGATGGTAGCCCACCAGGCCCTTCTTCCATGTGATTCACCAGGCAAGGATACCAGAATGGGTGGCCATGCCCTCCTCCAGGGGATCTTTCCAACTCAGGGATCGAACCGACGTCTTTCATGTCTCCTGCATTGGCAGGCAGGTTCTTTACTACTAGCTCCTTGGGAAGCCCCAGACAGAATTAATTAATAATAATAAAGTTCAACCAGAGTTAGGTGAAAAGGTAACAATGGCAGGGAAAATAGATCCCTAGAAGAGGTTTTTGTGGCACTGGAATTGTGTTTGATAAACAGCAATGGAATATAGTAAAAATATTTCAACTCTTTGTAGCCTCATGCTGAGAATAAGACCATTCTAATCATCAAGTGAGGCCAGGTTTTTACAATACTTAGCATGATGGTAAACTTTTTCCCCTAGGAATACAGGCAGGGCTGCTTCTTGTAAAAGTTCAGATATTTGGAATTCTGGTCAACAGACTCAGAAACATAAAGTTCAGCTGAGACTTTCCTAAAATATTTTTTTAAACAAAACTGTATTCATTTTTGGAATATATTTTTTTTTCCCAGAAAAATACAACCTATAGAATAAGAGAACAAATTAATGGTTGCCTGGTGTTGAGTGTGTAGAAATCAGGAATGATTACAAATGAGCACAGGGGAGTTTTCTGGACTGAAGGAATTTTCTAAACCTGGACTGTGATGATGATGTACAAATCTAAATTTACTTAAGTTATTAAATTGTACAATTAAGTGGATTTTCATGGTATGCAGATGGTACCTCAATAAACCTGTTTAAAATAATATTTTAATTTAGACTTCTCTAGTTAATGCACTTCACTCTTCATTGTCTTTCCTGTGCCATTTTCATAACTTACTCTTTCATTTTGCATGATCCATTGTACTTAATAAAAAAATTTGGAAAAATATTTGGAAATATAATCCAAAGTAGACTGAAGGTCCCATGACATCACTAGAAATAATAATTTCCCCCTCTTTACATGGAAAGCAGAAGAGACAGATTAAATCAGCATCTATTTGTCTTAAGTAAGACACAAACGATCTCTGGTCTTTTACCATAATATAAGCCTGTATTCTGTAATGAAAGTGAGACTATGCAATGCCTGCAAATCTCCTTTTATAATCCTTTCTTATGTTAAAATCATACTAGCCTATTTTTTTCACACTTCCATAAAAGTACAGGAAAAAACCATCCTTTTATGCCTTTTGTGTGTGTGAGAATTGATATGGAATGACTAACCTTGAAGGAAAATAGAAAAAGTGTCAGAACAGCCCTCCCCCTCCTCTGAAAGCCTTCCTTGGAAATAAGTTTCATAATCTCCTTTTCCAAAACTCCACTGTAGCCCACAGACATAACTTTAACTTCTGCTCTACTTTTTCAAGTAAGCAAAGCCAATTCTTTGGGTCAAGACTATTTGATGATTGGACAATCTCACTTACAGGCCGAGGGCTTAAAGCAGAGAAGATGACATTTGCATAAACTGTGTCCCTGAACTTGATAATGTAAGAAAAGCCTATGGTAAAATATATGACATATCTTTATCTCTAAGATTTCTGCTTTTTCTTCCTACCAAGAGCAATAGAATTTAAATTACGTCTGGATTTTGTGTGGGATGAAACTCTAAATTTGGAAAAAATCAAGGGCAGTTTGAAATGTTCAAGAAATATTTTTAAAGAAGAGCTGCTTGAGTGAAACTTTGACAGAACAGTTGCATATTTGCAAAAGCTTTTATTTAACCTTCATATAGGAAAATAATCTGAACAGGTATACAGTTCTTCAAATATAGTTTTTTGTTCTATGCACTAGTGCATATAAGAAAGCACAAGTTTGAAACCCCCGATTTTTCTTTCCAGGTTTCCTAAAGAGAGTTTTAAAATTCTATGATCCTCAGGATCATTTGCAATTATTTCTAAGTCATGACCCTCTTTCACTTATTTTCTAGAAATTTACATACACTGGCTTTGTCACAGGAAAGTGTTACTTCACAAAAGCTTTAATTTTAGGGCCTGTTTTTCTCTGTGATTTTATTTTTTAAATTAGTATCAATTATCTGAAGGCTAGATCTCTCTCCACTATTCTCAATTATGTTATCTTTTTGTTAATTTTGTAAATCTATTTTGGCCTTCTCATCTGCAATCTGAGAAGGTTTCTTCCTCTCTTTTTCCCACTTCTGATTCCATTTTCTATAAAATAAATCCTACATTTTTTTTCTCCAATGTAAGTTTATTTTTAGTTTTATGGTAAACATTTCTCGTATCACTAATTTTTAAAATCTTGTGCTATTGTATATGTGTGTGTGTGTGTGTGTGTATGTGTATACGCACATATATATATGTTAGTCTTTTGGCTTCTCATTGTCTTCTTCATCTTCAAGGAGGTCATGAATTTTTATTGCAGTAAAAAAAATACAATGTAAAATTCACTATTTTAACTATTTGAAATGTACAATTCAGTAATGTTAAATATATTTAAACTGTTATGAAACAGATCTACAGGACTTTTTCATCTTGCAAATCTAAAACCCTAAACCCACTGAACAACTACTACCTTCCCCCTGACCCCAGGCCCTGGTAACTACCATTCTGCCTTCTATTTCTATGAATTTGACTCCTTCATTTACCTCATGGTGGGATCATACAGTGTTTGTCTTTTTGTGACTGGCTTATTTCACTTAGCTTAAAGTCCTCAAGTTTCATTTCTGATATAGGATGTAACAGGACATCCTCCTTTTCCCCTCAGATTGATTGGAGAAAAAAAAAAACAAAATTATAAGATATTTAAAATGTACAGTGTGATGATCTAATATACATAAATATTGTGAAATAATTTATCCCAATGAATAATTAAGACATCCATCACCTCACATTTATCTTTTTGTTGTTGGTGGTGAGAACTTTAACATTTTACTCTCTTGTGTATTACTCTCTTGTCATGTCTGACTCTTTGTGACCCCATAGACTGTAGCTCACAAGGCTCCTCTGTCCATGGGATTCTCCAGGCAAGAATACTAGAGTGAGTTGCCATTCCTTTTTCCAGGGGATCTTCCTGACCCAGGGATTGAACCCAGGTCTCCTGCATTGCAGGCACATTCTTTACTGTCTGAGATACCAAGGAAGCCCTCTTAGCAAATTTCAATTAAACATTAGGCTGTCATCAACTATAGTCACCATGTTATACATTAGACCCTCATCCATCTTATAACTGGAAGCTTATATCCTTTTATCAACCTCCTTCTGGCTTATTTCACTTTGTATAATGCCCTCCAAGTTCTTTCATGCTGTTTCAGATGGAAGGATTTTTTTTTTTTCTTTTCTAAGACTGAATAAATTGGCTTGTGAATAGTGCTACTATAATCATGAGGAATGTAGATATCTCCTAGATATATATTCTGATTTCATTTATTTTGGATATACTCAGAAGTGGGATTTCTGGACATACAATAGTTCTATTTTTAATATTTCGAGGAACCTCCAAACTGCTTTCTATTACAGTTACACCATTTCACAATTCTGCCAACAGTGCAGGAATGCCAGTGTCTCCACATCTTTACTAATGCTTGCTATTATCTATTTT
The DNA here is from genome assembly GCF_019320065.1 of Cervus canadensis. NCBI lineage: Eukaryota > Metazoa > Chordata > Mammalia > Artiodactyla > Cervidae > Cervus > Cervus canadensis. The sequence goes on along the minus strand of NC_057401.1, from coordinate 46,026,836 downwards.
TCTTTTTAATAGTAGCCATTCTAATGGATGTAAGGTGATATCTCAATGCACTTTTGATTTGCATTTCTCTGATGATTAGTTGTGTTGTAAATTTTTACATATACTTATTGCCCATTTGTATATCATTTGTGGATAAAAGTTTACTCAAGTCCCTAGCCCATTTGTTAAATTGGGTTATTTGATTTTTGCTTTTGTTAATAGTTCTTTATGTATTTTGAATACAAACTTTTCACTATGCATATGATTTGCAAATATTTTATCCCATCCCATAGGTTGCCTTTTTACTTTGTTGATTTTTGTTCTTTGATCACAGATGTTTTAAATTTTAATATAACCTCATTTACTCAGTTTTGCTTTCGTTTCCTATGCTTTTGGTACCATATCCAAGAAACCATTACCAATTCCAATGTCATGAAGATTTTTCTCTATGTTTATTTCTAGTCTGAAGAGCAAAGCTATGGTTTTTCCAGTAGTCATGCATGGATGTGAGAGTTGGATCATGAAGAAGGCTGAGTGCCAAAGAATTGATGCTTTTGAACTGTGGTGCTGGAGAAGACTCTTGAGAGTCCCTAGGACAGCAAGGAAGTCAAACCAGTCAATCCTAAGGGAAATCAACCCTGAATTTTCATTGGAAGTACTGATGCTGAAGTTCCAAAACTTTGGCCACCTGATGTAAAGAGCTGGCTCATCAGAAAAGGCCCTGATGCTGGGAAAGATTGAGGGCAAGAGAAGGGGGTCCCAGAGGATGAGATGGTTTGATGGTATCACTGACTCAATGGACCTAAGTTTGGATAAACTCTGGGAGAGAGCAAAGGACTGAGAAGCCTGGCATGCTGCAGTTCATGGGGTTACAAAGAGTCAGATATGACGTAGTGACTGAACAACAATAACTACATTTACTGCCATCTATAACCTTTAAATCATGGATAAATTTACCATTGTATTGGTCACCTGGTTGAGCGAGGATGGTTGTGTTCTGGAAGCAACAAAAGTAGTCTACCTGGTAGATATGACCTTCGTTACCAGGGAGTTTCTCTTCTATCACTCTGTCTGAATTTTGGTCTTGATCTACTCCTTGGCAAAGGTATAGTCAGGATATACTTTTTAATTCTTCTTCATCAGCCTTATCATTAATACATGTTCTTCTAACTGCCTGCCATCTATTTTTGCATATTTGTGTTGTAACCTAGTTTTGTACTCCTTATAGACATTTTTACCAAGAAAACGTGGAATTCAATCAGGGTATACTTACAAAGTTCTAGTTAAAACAGTGATTGTTGAAAATATATTCCATTAGAATATTCTAAAATGACTAGTATATGGTTAGTTTATAGTCTATTTTATAATCTGATGGACAATGAATCAACAGCTCATTATTGGGAAGCCAATGTTCTATTTCTTTTAAATATATCTTAAGGTTTAGCTAACTAGAAACATTAGGCCCTATTCAATTATGTCCTTAAGAAGATTAAAATTTGTATGACTCAGTCCAGATCTAGATCTAGATTGAAATACAAATCTCATTTTTTTAGTAAAATGTCATGGTTTGTATCTCCATATGGCAAACATCTTTCCAGCCTCACCATCTTTCTGGTCCTGCCTACATTAACTCTGGTATAACTCATTTCCTCTTTAATTTTTTTTTTTTTTCCCCTACAAGTTGCTCTTCAATCCCTCCAAGTTCCTTTTATTCAGTCATTCCTAAAACAAGTTCATCATGATCCTCTACTCTTCTTCTGAAAATGAGTCTCTAGGCCTTGGGGTCTTCTTATCGAACTACACTTACAAGATTTTCCCCTTGATTGAATTTCTAGTGACCTTGTCCACAGTCCACCACTTCCTCAGTGCTATCAAAACTCTGACCATCCTTAAAGAATGCATCATCACAATAGTTTAGTGTTGTCTTCTATATCTGAGTATGTGAATTCAGTATTTTTATTCTAATGCTATAGAATAACAATAACATTGATTTTGGAAAAGAATTTTAGATTGTCTTTTATAAAATCATCTGCTCTTCAAGGTACATAAAGACAGAACAGTTAGATCCTAAATTTATCCTACTCAGTAGCTCAGTCATGTCCCACTTTTTGTGACCCTATGGACTGTAGTCTGCCAGGCTCCGCTGTCCATGGAATTTTCTCATGAACTAGGAAGAATACTGGAGAGGGTTGCCTTTTTCTTCTCCAGGGGATCCTCCCAACCCATGGATTGGACCCATATCTCCAGCGTCTCCTGCATTGCAGGCAGATTCTTTACCGCTGAGTCACTAGGCAATCCTAAATACAAGTAATTAAATTTCTCCAAGTTTTCTCAACTCCTTTACATTCTTCATGTAAAACCATGTGTAAATAGTTAAGAAACCAATCAAGGAAGAAATACAGCTTTGTGTTAGAACTTTTGCTTGCATTTTTTATGAAGAAATGTTTCTTAAATCAATAAAAGAAAGTTTCTACACAAACATTTTAATATGCTAAAAACTTTCACAGCTATTTTGATGGATCTACACAACTTAATGTCATGTATTGAGGTGACAGTAATAGAAAATTAATGTATTATGACTTCGGTGGGTTTGTAATTTAATGAAAACAGAGTTTGTAAAAAATATGAGTAAAATATATGCCAAAAGATGAGTAGTGAAACAGACAATAATAGAAACTAATTATCTGGATTACTTTTGCTTTGAAATGAAACATGGCCATTTACAGTCTGATTATAATTAAACAATGTCATATAGAATGCTATTCTTATATCTATTAACCAACAATATTGCATTGTGACTTGAAATTAAGTAATATTGCAGTCTCTATAGATTTCTATAACTCATTAACTTAAAGTGAAGTCTCCTCTTTAAGCATCAAAGTTAAATAAAAATGTCTAAAACTATACCTTTATTCTCATAATTTACTATTCATTATAATTTAAGATTCATTTGAATTATATTTTGGCCCAATTAATATTATTATATAATAATTATATAGTATTATAATAATACTATATTATTATACTAATTATAATTATATAATAATTATATATATAATATATAAAAATATATATAAATATATATATAATATAATAATTATAATTCAATAATAGGTCATGGTATGAAGAAATACAGTAAGAATGTAAGGTTAATGAATTTAAATACATATTTTTGCTTTAGTAGTTTAAGACCTGGGTTCATTTCCTGGGTTGGGAAGATCCCCTGGAGAAAGGAATTGCTAACCATTCCAGTATTCTTTATACTCACTGTCCTATTTCTTGTTTTCCAGACATATAGTCAATGCTCCATTTCAACTGTCCTAAAACTCATTCCTCTTCCCTGGACTCTCGTAATAATCTGCCATGGACTTCTTATCCCCTTGATCTAATTCACAGAGCTCAACAGTGTCAGACTAATTTTCCTAAAGCCATCCCAATCATGAAATATTTGCATAAAATCTTTTAAAGAGACTTCATTACATACCAACTGAAATCTACCTTACTTTTTTTAAATGTGAAACCTAGAATTATCTGTCCCCAGGCTGACTTTTCAGTTTTATATAATCATATCTCTTGTTATACAATCTGTACAAACCAACTGAACTGTTCAGTAGACTGTACTTGAGTTATTCCACTTTCCCATTTTATGTTTATGAAAGCCCCAGGTCAGAACACTTCCTGATTTACCCATCTGCAAGCAGATCTTCTAAAAACACATAATAACTTTTGTTCTTTTCCCATTAATCCTATATTTAATGTTATGTTAAATACTTACATATACATCTGTTTTTTTTCTAGAGTATTTTTCTGAGTGTGGTATCTGCTTCAATTTCATACACCCTCGGAGCCTATTTAAAGCTCTCTACAGAATAGCCATTAAAATTTTCAACAAATTTTTCTCAGTTCCCTGTTTCAGTTTTTACTTCTTTTGAACCAGTGCCGACAAGCTAGTACATATTATTTCACATCAGTAGAATGTGTAGAAATGGAGTCATTGCATTTAATATTTAATAAACACTTACATAGAACTTACTTTTGTCTGACATTCTTTAAATTATTAAAGATATTGCATATATTCCATAGGAAATTCTTAATGCCATTTTATACATAAGGTGAATCTATAAATCACAATATATTTTATTTAAAGGGATATTGAATACATCAATGCAATATGGAAAACTAGGCTTTATGTAAATTAGAAATATTCTTCCATCATATTAACAATAAAATAAAACATGGAAATTTAAATCAACTGTAAAAATTAGTATTTACTTTACAATTTAAATAGATGTAATATAGGTAAATTTTGGAGATATTTTCAGGTTATGAACTACTGGGATTTCCATAAGCTCTTTATGCACATACATTAGTTTTCTCTACCTGGTCATGAAGAATCATATAAGTGCAAGTGTGTATGTGTGTGTGTGTGTGCATCTGTGCGTGTTCTCCATCATATCTGACTCTTGGCAACCCCATGGAATGTAGCCCACCAGTCTCCTCTATCTATGGGATTTTCCAGGCAAGCAGACTAGAATGGGTTGTCATTTCCTACTCCAGGGGATCTTTCTGACCCAGGGATCGAATCACACCTTCTGCACCTCCTGCTCTGGCAGGTGGATTCTTTACCACTGTGCCACCTGGGAAGCCCAATAGTCTACATATTACTAATTAATTTAAAATTATCACCTAATATGGCTTTTCCTTGACAAAGTCCCCTAAGAGATGAGAATAATATAATTTCTTGAACATCTATGAAATTTAATTTGCATGTATATTCTCACTTTGAACTAAAACTAGGCTTTCTTTATCTATCAAGGATCATCAGTATGAATTCTTACTCTGTTTACACTAGAATACTTTCAGTGACATTTTTGATGTATAAAAAAATTGGCAAAAAAAATTATAAAAAGAAATGAAATTTATAATTGCAAAATTTCAAACCAAGTGTCTCCCAAATCAGATATTGGAAACCATAGTATTTAAAATTTGGAGGGAGGTGCAGTAGCAAGGAAATATGAAAAATATTAAAATATGTTTCTTCTGTAGTTATTTTGCAATATTATATTGGTTTTAAAATATTTTTTTCATCTAATGTGAGCTTGACTCTTAGGTTTTTAACAGTTTTAATAAGCAATTAAACAATTTTGTGTAGACATCATGTGGGTTCTTAATAGTGTGTGTCAGTTGTTTTTTAATAGAGTTCCTTCTGATATAGATGGTGTATAAAAACATGGGGCTGGAAGTTATTATCAAGGTGAGGACTATACACAGAGAAGAGCTGAGGCATCTTGTTCATTCTTGGGGCACTTCAACCTTTAGGGGTAAAGCAGTCAATCATTTCCTCCTCCATGACCATATTTGCCTCAGGCAGATAAGAATTAATATCTTAATAATACCTTTAATTAAAACATTTTAATTAAGATAGCTGTTCTTACAGCTATCTTAATGGAAGAGGGTAAAAAAAAGGAAAGAAAAGACAAAAGAAGTGAGAGAAAAAGGAAGATATCAAGTGGAGTATGTGCTTAAAGGTGCTTCGCTGGTGGCTCAGTTGGTAAAGAATCCACCTGCAGTGTGGGAGGCCCTGGTTTGATCCCTGGGTTGGGAAGAGATGCTGGAGAGGGAATGGGAAACCCACTCCAGTATTCTTGCCTGGAAAATTACATGGACAGGGGGCCTGATGGGCTATAGTCCATGGGTGTCAAGGGGTTGGACATGGTTTGGTGACTAAACTACCACCACCACCACCACCATGTGTTTAAAGGGATTAAAAAGAGAAGCCCAACTCTTCATGCTAGCACTGGGCATATGAGGCTATGACCTCCTAGATACCTGCAATAATAAACAGAATGATACATGCATTGATTGCTGTGTGCCAGGCACTGTTTTGAATGGTTTACTAGTGTTCATATTCTTTAATCCTCATAAAAATGCCTTGAGGTGGGAATTATTATGAGTTTTACATTCTTGCTCTTTAATCGCTTAATCACATCATGTTCCCTTGGTATCTTGCGATTTCATGGACTGAAGTACGCCAGACTTCCTTGTCCTTCACTATCTCCATGAGTTTACTCAAATTCATGTCCATTGAGTCGATGATGTCATCCAACTATCTCATCTTCTGTCACCTCCTTCTCCTCCTGCCCTCAATCTTTCCCAGTATCAAGGTATTTTCCAATAAGTGGGCTCTTTGCATTGAGTGGTCAAAGTATCGGAGCTTCAGTTTTAGCATCAGTCCTTCCAATGCATATTCAAGACTGATTTTCTTTAGGATTGACTCATTTGATCTCCGTGCTGTCTAAGGGACTCTCAAGAGTCTTCCCCAGCATTGCAATTTGAAAGCATCAATTCTTCGGTGCTCAGTCTTCTTTATGGTCCAACTCTCACATCCATACTTGACTCTGGAAAAATCAAATATTTGACTATATACACCTTTGTTGGCAAAGTGATGTCTCTGCTTCTTAATACGTTGTCTAGGTGTGTCATAACTTTCCTTCCAAGAAGCAAGTGCCTTTTAATTTCATGGCTGCAGTCACCATTGGTAGTGATTTTAGAGCCCAAGAAAATAAAATCCATCACTTTTCCCACTTTTTCCCCATCTATTTGCCATGAAGTGATGGGACTGGATGCCATGATCTTAGTTTTTTGAATGTGGAGATTTATCCAGCTTTTTCACTCTTCTCTTTCACTTTCATCAAGAGACTCTTTAGTTTCTCTTTGCTTTCTGCCATTAGAGTGGAGTCATCTGATTGTTTTCCTCTATTCCTTTCTATTGTTCACATAAAAAGGCTTTCTCATCTCTCCTTGCTAGTCTCTAGAACTCTGCATTCAGTTGGGCATATCTAGGGTTTCCCTGGTGGCACAAATGGTAGAGAGTCTGCCTGCAGTGCGGGATACCCACGTTCGATCCCTGGGTCAGGAAGATCCCCTGGAGAAGGTAATGGCAACCCACTCCAGTATTCTTGCCTGGAGAATCCCATGGACAGCGGAGTCTGGCAGGCTACAGTCCATGGGGTTACAGAGTCGGACAAGACTGAACAACTTCATTTTCTTTCTTTCCCTTTCTCCGTTGCATTTTGCTTCTCTTCTTTTCTCAGCTATTTTTAAGGACTTCTCAGACTACCACTTTGCCTAAGTTTTACGTTACAGATGAAAAAATTGCAGTGCATAGAGATCGACTAGTTGCTAAACACCACAGGGCTCTCTGTAGTTAGTGCTGAGTCAACCAGATAGTGAGAAGCCACCTGAGGAAAGGTGGAATGAACTCAGGCAGCCTGGCACTATCATCAGCATACATGATTTTCTAATTCTCTTTTTGTTATGGTTGGATCGTGTCCCCTGAAAAGATACTTTGAAATCCTAATTCTCAGAACCTCTGAATGTGACTTTTTTTTAAACAAAGGGTCACTGCAGATATAATTGGTAATTTAAGATGTGGTCATACTGAGTAGAATGAATCCTTATTCCATTACTACTGGTGCTCCGATAAGAAAAGGAAAGAGAGTAAGGGGAACACTATGCAAAGACTCAAGACACACAGGAAGAAGATGTCCAAGTGACAACAATGGCTGCAGAAATTGGAGTGATGGATCTATAAACCAAGGAAAACCACTAGAAGGTAGGACAGAAATATGGAACAGCCTCTCTCAAAAAATCCTCCAGGAGGCACCAATCTCGTTAGCCTCTTGATTATTGACTTCCAGCTCTACCACTTTGAGAGAACACATTGTTATTCTTTTGCTACATGTATGTGGTATTTGTTATCACAGCCCTAAGAAATTAGTACACTTTACAGACATTCTCTTAGAATTTTATTTTCTTTGACATTCAATCATTATTTTGCATGTTATTGTAACCCTTGCTTTCATTAGTGGAAATAGCTGACCATCTGCTATATGTAAGAACACCTATTGGAAAATTGTGACAAAGGGCATATGGTTGGAAAAGATAGAGCATTTGTTGGAAATAGTAATAATTCATAAGGATCAAAGTAAAGAAGATACACCTGCACTGGTTTCTGCTGTAGGCTGGTATTGAGTGATAGGATAGGAAATTTGGTTTTGTTTTGCTTCTAAGTGCCATTGAAACTTTCTGGCCAGAGGCATAATGTGACAAGAAGTGTACTTTAGGGAGATCAATATTACTGCAAAAATTAGATTTTATGGAGTAGAAATAACCAGAGGCAGCATGAATAGTTAGGAGACTGTAAGTCAAGGAGGTAGTAGCATAGATAAGACTTGTGAGGAAAACTAAGTTTTGAGAATAAGCTTTGAAAAGGATTCTAGGGAAGGAGGATACAGAGGATATAGTAATCGCAGATGTAGAAACAGGAAAGATAAATATAATTTCACATTTCCATCCTCAGTGAATGAGACTCCTGCTGAGGCGTTGCAAAGATAGTTTGTGACAGAGATGTATTTTTTTAAATGTATTATATTTTGTACTTAGTATTGATCTTTTAAAGTATGCATTATTGGTGACACAACTTAAATAAAGATATCTTAAAGGTAGCTGGAAATGCATAACCTAGTGGAGAAAAGAAATGGAAATTATAGCAGCTACCATCCTTCAGCTGATTGTGCAGTCTTAGTTTTTCAGTACTGTCTTATTAATCCCTAAATACTTCTGTGAACTGCAACCTATGTTACGCACACTTAACAGATCAGGAAAAATGAGGCAGGGGAAGGTAAAAATAAATTCCCAGTGCTGTGCTATTAGCAAGTGAAGATCCAAGACTGGAACTCATCATACTTTGAACTTTGGAGTCATCTTCATTCTAAAAATGATAAGTTGTGTACTTCGATGAGATTCATGGAAGTTTCAAGAGTCAGGAGGGCCAGAATCATGGTGTTCAAGATATATGAAGTAACACACTCCAAAGGGTGTATTTTCCAGCTACAAAAAGAGTAAAATCTGCCCTGCTTAGCCTTGGATGTTTCTCTTTTTAAATCATAGATTATTTTGGTTGAAATAATCCTCAAATGACTCTGGCATCTATTTTATAACCATTAGATTATGTACATCTTGAACTATTTATATTTAAAGATTTAAGAATTTTAAATAGAAAAGACATAAAGGTCTCATACTACATTGCTAATCAGAAATGAACATGTAAGTCACAAGCCATTTAAAATGGTGTTATTCTTTTCTAGGTTAGTTTATTTAAAAAAAAAAAAAAGTTCAGTAAAATGTAAATAAAATAATAGCAGCAGTGTGCCAGAAGGGACATAGCGTTCCATGCATGTTATATTTCCCAGAAGATTTTGAGTGAATGGATTACCTTTTCTACTCCCCCCTTTAACCAGCTTTGACATGAGTATGGTAGACTATTAAATTTCTATATTTAGCCTAAGCTGAGTGAATTTCACTGAAGTGTGAAGTAAGTTTAAATACATTTTGTATAAAACTTTGCTGAATTTTAAAACACTTTGATGTCACAGTGAATAAAAATTGCTCAAAACATAAATCAGCATAGTTCAATATACTGGCCATGTGTACTTTTTAAAATATGGAATTATGCTATTATTTTAAGCCCATATGGGAAACAACAACTTCTATTATGGTCTCAGCTAAATAATTTATATAAAAAAGAAAAAAAAAAAGAAATATTTGGCATAGTAGTAGATAGTATTTAAAAATAAGTCTCATGCCCATAATCTTAATAAATTCAATAGAAAAAGAACTCTATAACTGTTGAGTAAATGATTTTGAACTTTCAACTTTTTCAGAAAACAATGGTGGTCTTCAGTTTACTGAGAGTAAATTGACCTGATTTTTCTGCAAGGCTTAGTCTATCATGTGTATTTTTAGTTCAGTCAGTTTCTGTGAGAAATATATCATAATTTACTTTAGAGTACTACTTGGTAAGGATTACAGCAGAAATATAAATTTCATATAAAAGAAGGAAAATATTACTTATCTGATTTTATGGTAATGCTATTTATTTAAATTTCTTTTTAGCTATCTGTAAACCCAAAGATAATAACCAAGTACTAATGTTAAGACATGTCCATTAGATGAAGGAATTGTATCTTGAGCAATAAGTAGTGAATAAACAATGGAAATAATAACTTACTTCAGTTTTGCTTTAACTTTTCAATAGCTAGTAATATACTGGAGAACATTATAGTGGAATCTCACTAAAAATGTTTACACTGATAATTTTTTTCAGCTTTGCTCTGTCACTTCAGTCATGTTCAACCATTTATGTCACCTTGGACCATAGCCCACCAGGACCCTCTGTCCATGGGATTTCCCCATAAGAATACTCGAGTGGGTTGCCATGCCCTCCTCCAGGGAATCGTCCTGACCCTGGGATTGAACTCTCATCCCCTGCATCTCCTGCATGGTAGGCAAATTCTTTACCACTGAGCCACTGAGGAAGCCCACAACTGATACATAGGAATTGCATATATTCAAGGTATACAATTTTGTTCATGTATTGCTCTCTTGACCTTTTAATTTTCCATCTAGTAAATCACATACTTCCATGTCATTAGGGCCAGTTTCTGGAAATTTATCTTATTCTTTTATTTGTAATATATTTACTTGTTCCATTATTTTCCTTGACTCTCTGCATTGGTTTTTGCTCATCAGATAAAACAGTCACTTCTCTCAGTTTCCACAGACTGTTCTTAGAGAACAGGTGACCCTCACCAATCAGATTGGCCAGAGATTCTGGGTGCATCTTGACTTTTGTGCTTATTTGAACCACTGTCTTTGTTCTTAGCATTTCCCAGGAGACTAGACTATGTGAAGCCTTTCAGTCTCTGAGATAGGTGGGACAGCAGCCCATTACTCAGTAGAAGCTAGAAAACTTGGGGTTTTAGGTACATGATCCAATTCTTTCTCTCCTAAGGGAGAAGCTGGGAAGTGGCATCAATCACCTGCTCAGTCTTCACTGAGCTGAGGAGAAGAGCTATGGCAAAAGCCTACACACCCACTGAGATCACATGATCTTCCAGCTGCTGCTGTAGTCTCTGTCATCCTTAGGGGCCTAGTAAATGCTGGGCCCCATTAGCTCTGGGACAGGTGTATAGAAGCCAGTCTTTGGGGAGCAGCTAGAAAAGTTGAGAGTCTATATATGCAACTCTATTTAGGAAGAGGTGAGCCCTGGTTTTATTGTTAGAGTACAAGGATGTACCCACATACCCACATGCCTGTTTAAACTTTTAAAGGACTTGTGATTGCTGGCCCATCATCTCCCAGTGATAGATAGGTTAGAATCCAGTCCCTGGGGCAGCAGCCAGAGAAACTGGAGTGTTGGCTATGCATTCTGACTCCTTCCAGGAAGAAGCTGGGAGGTGGGTTTTGTTGTGACATTGAGTGGGGAAAAGAGTCACAGGAAGAGCCCATGGGATAGTTCAAAACCTTTGCTGTGTTCTCCATAGACCACAGCAGACTAGTAAATATGTAATCTGATTCCTTCCAAGAAAGTTGAGTCTTACTTAGCTTTATGTCTGGAGTGAGCTGGTGGTAGAAGCCACAGAGAGTACCTACATGTTCATTCAAGCTTCCAGGGAACTAGCAATCATCTGCCTCATTAATCCCAAACTCAAGTTAGTTAGGTGCCGAACTCTTGGACCGCCACTGGGTAGTTGGGACATTAGACGTGCAGTGTAATCCTTTTAGGAAGCACTTGGGAAAGGGGATATATTGCCTCCTTGCTACTGTGCTGACCAGAGTGGGGAGCCACAGGAAGTGCCGATGTGCCCATTGAAAATCACCCTTTTCTCTCTGTGGTCCAAGGGGACTACTGAAAGCTAGACTGCTAGCTTCCAGAGTCATGAGAGGTAGCAGTCAGTCCCTCGAGTAGTAGTCAAAAAAATTTAGGGAAAAAAAGGTTTCTAAAGGTGTAAGGAGAAAGGGGGCCATTTAGGATGTAGACTACTTGAAGACTAAGAAGGAATACTGGCTACCCTTCCCACATCTCGGGAATATCTGTGATCTAAAGACAGCATTGTGGGGATGGTTGCTGGGGTAAACGTGTGGCCCCATTATTGTAGTAAACTTGTAGCTTAACTAGGTAAGTTTTCAAGATGAACTGACAGGCTTTTCTACAGTGACTATATAATTTATAATCTAAATTATCACACTTTTGAAAGTGAAGGGAACTAAATCATTACACCAGAATAACAAGCGTAAACAAGGATTGATCTGGGAAAACTGGCATTAAGAATCACCCTAGTTATGACCCAGCTACTAGAGAGCTCTGTTAATATTTATTTTATAAAACATTCTAAGCCCCTAAAAAGGTATAAGAACTAATGCACATTAGAGCTTCTACTTATGTCATGCCTACTATATCCCATTGGTCATGGAAAGCCACATGGCCAAGCCCAAAATCAAGGGGTAGGGAAATATACTCTGCTCATAATGAAGCCATGGCAAAAGTGAGGATGCAGGAAGGGATGAAGGATTGTGGCCAGTAGTTCAATCTACCTTATCTTCTGTCACCTGGAATTCTAGATCTTTTAGCCACCAAAGTTAGATATGATGGTAGTTAAAGCTGAAAAGGATCTCAGACCTGGTTTCTCATTTTGAAGATTCCAAATCTGGTGCACGTAGAGCAGAAATGACTCACCCAAGATCATATTGAAACTGTGACTGTAACTGGACTTGATCCAGGGTATGACTCCTAGACCAGTGTTCTTTCCACTGCAATCTTTGGCATGATCAATGCTTCTTGGAAGGACAGAGGACATAGATCAAGGAAGGTGGAGGAAAATCTGATTGTATATGAATGTACTTGAGCCAGTCTTCTTTTGGGGTCATATTATAAGCCCTAAGCTCACTTTTTCACTTGAATTCGTGCAAAATCCTTAAGAGGATAGAAATTGAATTGTAGTAGTAGGAAAACTAAAAACTTCTTCAGGTTTATTCTAGGTAATTGTTCCATATTCTAAGCTTCATCTTGAATCTTCAAAACAAATTTAAGAACATATTTAGCATTATTCTTGGCTTTCCTGGTAGCTTAGATGGTAAAGAATCTGCCTTCAATGCAGGAGACCCTAGTTCAATCTCTGAGTCAAGAAGACTCTCTGGAGAAAGAAATGGCAATGCACTCCAGTAGTCTTGCCTGGAGAATTGAATTAACAGAGTAGCTACAGTCCATGAGATAGCAAAGAGTCAGACATGACTGAAAAACTAACACACTTTAGAATCATTCTTAGTAAGGAGAATAAACAATCCATACTCACTATTATTCAAAATAGACTAATTCTAGAAAACTGACATTATTAGTCTAGTGTAGCTTAGTTCATAAGGGACATTTTTAAAAACTCATACCATATCTCTATGTTGCCCTTTTAAAAACTAACAAACAAAAATGGAAGATCATCACTCCTCAATATATTGGAAAAATAGTCTTTGTACAAAAGATAAAGGGGTGGGGGGGAATCTTAGATATGTAATCTAACATCTTCTCTCCTCAGGGGAACACTAGAAGTTAGGTGTTCCTTCCTGAGAGGAGTTCCTACTGGGAGAGGGGTTTATGGGAAGATTACGCGCCAATTTTTCCTACCTGTTTTGATGTGGATAATTTCTCAACTACTCAGTGTACAAGAGTCTCAACTATTTCTGAATTTATTACAACAATATGCATTGTTGTTTATTCAGTGTGCCCATACTGATAAATTTAATTTTAAAAATCTGGCAGCCATAAATTTATTTTCATTCCACAGAAATATTTTAATTTAGCATTTCTCCTTTCAGTCCAATGCTAAACATATGCCTGGAGTATGTACTCAATAATTATGTGTTCACTAAATGAATGGATGAGCATGAAATATTACATAAGCATGCTTTCCATTTGTAGTCACTCTGATCTTTATTTTTCTTAAAAATAAGACAAAATTATTGAAAGAGGAAAAGAAATCAAATAATTGATTATATGATTTCCAAGATTCTCAAAATATGTACTAGTTATATATATAAACTGGTTATAGATATAAACTGAATATAACTCCCTTGATACACATAAATATGTTTGAATGTCACATAAAAATTTCTTTCTATTCTTGTGCTTCTGTTCTAGTATAATTTTAAAATGTAGTTATGTGCTATGACTGATGACATATGAGATATTTCCTTCTAGTGTATAAATCATTTCCAAAGGAGAAGCCATCAAGCTTCAAAGGTACTGTACTCAATATTTCCTTTTCAATTGAAGATCAAGAAATTCTCAGTAATGTGTAACTGAAGCAGATAGTTCTTTGACTTGCCTGCAGAGACTTCAAACTCTACAATTATCTATGAAAGAAAGTCCATGCATGGTCTAGCTAAAATATGGTTTAAAATTAAAAATGGAATTTTCTTTCCCCAACTTTTTTTATTAAAAGAGAAAATGGAGGCAAGAACAGGGTTCTTATCTTAGAAGTTCCATCTGCAGCCAGAGTGGATTATAAGAGAGTTCCATGAACTTAATAAATATTTTAAAATGTCATGTAGCTACTATATATTTATCTGTGATCTCTCTAGCCTCATATTACATCTGTAATCAAAGAATGCACTTCAGTAAAGTGAAATTGATTATATTACTTGCAACATTAATTCTTCTTGCATTTGCTTTGATGAAATATACATTAGTAATGCTAATTTTTGACTATGCCCATCTTGTCTAGAGCTGTTGGTACAAATAATCTTATATCTGATCTGATACAAATAATCTTAATCCTAAACTTTCGGAGACTTAATACTTTGAGAATTATGTATCAGATAATTGTAGAGAAAACAATGGGCTCTAAAAATGGACTCGTATTCGTATACCTGCAGTTTTTGCTTGTACCTCCATTTCAACAATTTATAATTATAATTTCATGACATATAGATCCCTCAGGTTGTGCTGTGTTTTTCTGAATTTTCCTTTTCCCCCATGGTCTTCATTTTGTTTGCTACAAGTGAAGCATGTTATACATTTTTAAAATCTGCAATCAGAATACTTGAGTTGGCAGGAATCTTTTGGATCATTTAGTTCAAATAATAACACTTCATAAGTGAGTGGGAAAAAAAGAAAAAAAGAGGAAATTTTTATAAAATTTTTAAGTAGTTAGAATAGAAATCAAGTATTCTACTTTCTTAACAAAAACACACCTACTCTTTTATTTTCATTATGTTGTTTGACAGACAGATATTAAAATAATACATCTGCTATTCTACTGTGGTAGATAGGACCTACTTATTGATAATATGAAGCAAGGCATTTTGCAGTGTAGGAGTAATAAACCATTTTTAAAGTCTCATTCAGCTCATTTTCATAAACAAAAATATTTCTAAGAAATTTTAAATGGACAAAACCTTTAAGCAACCAATACAACCATACAGTACTTGAAATATAGTACATACCAATGCATGAAGTATATTTTTTGAGCTCTATGTATAAGTAAAGATAAAAACATAAAAATATTATACATGAAAATGGAATTCTCATTTTAAAAAGTTCCTTAGGGGTGAGTATTTGTGTGTGTGAGTGAGTGTATGTTTGCGAGAAAGAGAGAGAGAGAAAGAGCCTTCCTCAAATAGGAAATAGCTCACACAATTACAGAGGCTGAGATGACCCAAGACCTGCAGCTGGCAAGCTGGGAGCCCAGGATGGCCAATAGTTCAAATCCAATGTGTAGCTCAAGTCTGAAGGCTTGGAGAATCAATGGTGTAATTTCTAGTCCAAAAGCCTTCAGTCTGGAGATCTAAAACAGATGTTTCATACTGACTCCAAGGGCCAGAAAAGACTATTGTTTCAGCTCAAGCAATAAGGCAGAAAGAGTTCCCTCTTGGCCATTTGCTCTATTCAGGTCTTCAATTCATTGAATGCGACCCATCCTCCTTAGGGAGAGCAATTTGCTTTACTGAGTTTACTGATTCAAATGTTAATCTCATCCACTAAAACTCTCACAGACACACCCACAACAATGTTTGACCAAATGCCTGGGCACCCTGTGGCATGGTCACATTGATACAAAAAATTAACCATTACACCAGACAAATAATGAGTGAACTGAACTAGGTTATTGTCATAGGATTATAAATTGATGAATTACAAATGGGCAATTGATATTGAAGTCAACGAGGTGGATGCACTTGTAAAGAATACAGAGTGAGGGAAAAGTGGGCCCTTGACAGAAACCTGAAGGTTTTCAATATTAAGGTGTAAGAAAGAAGGGGAAGACTGATCTGAAGAAAGACAAATAGATAAAAGAAAAACAAGGATAGTATCAGCTGTAGAAGTCATTCAAGAGACAATCTTTAAAGGATAAAATGGTTAATGCTGTCAAGTATTTATTTAGGTTAGGTACAATGAAGACTGAATTATATTCCTCAGATGTAGCTGCCAGTCATTGGAGACCTTATCAAGAAGAATTTTAGTGGAATGATGGAGCCAAAATCCAGATTAGAGTATGTTGAGCTGTAAATGGGATTTGATTTAAAAAAAAAAAAAAAGGAGAGAGAGTGAGAGAAGAGTGGTCATGAAGTTTAACAGTGATGTAAAGATGAGACAAAAGTTTCAGTTTGAGAGAACTGTGGGGTAAAGAAGATAGTTAAATGAGATGTATACTTTTAAGGAAAGAGATGCTGATTTTGGCTGTACCCTGAATTGTTCAAAACCAATCAGTTATCAGTTCCCTGCATTTTAAAATGTGTTAGAGTTGAAATGAAATAAATATATAAACATTTCTAAAAGAGTCAGTTTGCAAAAATTGCCCCTACAATTTCATACATTAGACTTTTCACTGCTAGGTTTCAAACCCATAATGTACAGAAATTATTCTTTAATTAGGAAAAATGTTGATATAATTCTGCCAAGTCTCATTCTGTGTCATAGCATTACTGCTTTTCTGTAATCCAACTACAGGACATTCTTTCACTTTCTATAACTCAGCAAGCTCCTTCAGGTAATTTGTCCAAAATCTTCCCTCTTCCAGAAATAGTTTCCAGAACTCTATTCCAATTTTATTTTATCTAATTAATGCCTAGAGTTCTCAGATCCACCACAACTATTTAGAGATTGTTTTCATGGCCTCACTTACTAAAACAACTTTCTCTAATATATACTGTTACCTTAATAAATGCCTCTTCTCTTGAAAGTTCCTGAGTTTTATTCTTATATTTACTTGATAGGTCTTCAATTAATATATATCCAGCCACTAGAATGTAATCTTTATTTTAAAAGGGCCAACTATATTTTCTCCTTGTGTTCACAGCTCCTACAAACTCCTTATAAGATGAGATGCTCAATAAGTATGTGAAGAATGACTGAATATGCATGGACTGTAGGCTGTCAGGCTCCTCTGTCCATGGAATTCTCCAGATAAGAATACTGGAGTGTGTTGTCATTTCCTTCTCCAGGGGGGATCTTCCTGACCCATGGATCAAACCAAGGTCTCCCACACTGCAAGCAGATTCTTTACCATTTAAGTTACCAGGGAAGCTTTATATATATATACATATATATATATATATAATGAAAAATATGATTAAGGTACTCTGTTAAATTTTTTAATTTCTAAAACTCTGTTAATGACTAATAATTTATTATGTGCCTATTAAGTTCAAAGCAGGCAGTGCCCTGTGTGCTTTACATGCATGAAATAATTTTACTCTCACAACAACTCTGATTTGATGATGATGATAAACTGCCACAGTTTATAGATGAGGAAATCAGAAAAGGACTACATGCCAAGTTTATGTAGGCTAGGTTTTACCATAAGTCAGAGCATGATCATTCAGAACTTCAGGAAGGCTGTGAACTATGGAGAAGTTGCTTAAATGAGTAGCACTGTCTCTTGCATGAGTAGAGTCAGAACTTGGAGCCCAGTTCTCTGGTTCTTGAGTTCTCTTAGCTGAGCTCTCATATTTATTCCAAATAATTTTACCATGTATGGTGTATGTGTGTATGTGAGTGTGTGTGTGAGTGTAGTGTGTGTGTGTTTGAGAGATAGACAGCACTAGATGTTGTTACTCTTATTCTTGAGCACACATCAAAAGTCTAGTTCTCCCCAATGAAATGTGAGAGGTGGCATGCACTGCTTCTGGGTTAAACAAGCATATATGCTACTTCGTGCTTTGTTTGCCCTTTGGAGCACAAGATGCATCCACAATGGGGCAGCAGGGCAGGAGGGAGCTACACAACAGAAGCAGCTATGTTCCTGGGACTTAGGACATCACATGCAGCACAGCAGACCAGGGGCAGGCAGCCAAGTCACACTCCTTTTTGAGAACCCCTTCATGAGTCCTCATTTTATTTAAAACATTTCAAATTTGGATCTTTTTGTCTCATTAATTTGCATACCGTAAGTATTTTGTTGAGTTATTTAAAATTTTTGACATTTGACTCTTTTTTTTAACATACAAAAGCAAAAATTTGCAAAGTTTAACCTTGTACTATCATTGGCAAGCATTTTCATTAAATAAATCTGTTATATTCTAACTAAAGGGTAAGTATAATTTCATGTCTGCATTTTTAAATAGTATCTACTAGTATCATAATTACATTAACTATGTAAAATGTTTCTTTCCTTTATTAAATTCAATTCCAGGAGTATGTTTTTCCATTCTTTCCAGGTTTTCCTATGTCAAAGTCATTTCTTACTATTTCATTAGGTTTTAGATCAAAATAGCAGTTTCTCTCTGTACTTCCCTTATATATGAATTCAAACCAAGAAAGAACTAAGCCATAGCTCCCTCCACACTGATTGTCTAGTTGGTAGTTATAATGATCCAGTTTGTTTCATTTTCCCCCAAATTTTTTCCATTATCCATATATCTTTTCTAAAAGTTTATTATTTATTTTTCCAAAAAGGTGAATACTTTTTTGGTATGTTCAAATACATGGATTCCTTATTTTTCTTATTAGATATGGTTCTTTGAATAAAATTTATTCTAATAAATTACAGAGTTTTTATAGTATCCATGTGATGTTTATCTCTTGTGCTAAAATTTCATGCTAATTTTGTTCATTGATCATAAGCTGTCACTATTTATATCCCAAAACACATTTTGTTGTGTTATAATTATATACAATATGATGCATTATACATCTTATAGCTATTTTCATTGTGAATTAAGGGGTATTTTTACTTTAATTTTATCAATAATTTTTTGGTCCCACATTTATTGTCTTCATTAAACCCAGTTTTAGAATTCTTCTGGGGTATGTTCTTTTCCCCCATCATGTTCATATTAAAGGTCTCTTTATTAAAATGAAGGTTGCCATGCCAAAAGAGTGAACTAACTTTATGCCATGGAACTTCTTGTTGTAGGCACAATTTTGTAAAAACTGCTATTTGGCATACTAAACAGACCCAGCTGTTCATTTTCCTTACTTCCCTTAATATTTTTTCCAAATCAGACCTTTAACTAGAAGGGAAGGAAAAAAAAAAGAGCCTTCTGGTCCTTCGGTCTCATTTTTAAATTAAATAAAATAAATTTTTTACCAAGGCAAAAATACAACCTTTTAGATAAATTTTTTTAATTTGATTATTCTCAAAAAATACTTAATTTTTAATCAAAAAATCTATGGCCCCTTCTGTTGATTTTCTGTAATTATTCTTCATAGGAGAGTGATGCAGGTGTCAAGTAAAACAAAGTATCTCTAATTTAATTTATTATGTGATTTCCTCCTTTTTATTATATTAAGATTCCCTAAATAAATAAAATGAAAATTCTCAGAAACTTGCTTTCACAAACCCAGCTGGCTAGAGAGAGGATCTTACCAAAGGGAGGCATCTAGACCTTCTACAGATTGCATACGCAATCAAGATGACCCTTTAATTAACCATACCAGTGGGAGAATATTCCCAAAATGGCTGCACAAATCTAGCTCCTGAAGTGTATTGTCTAAAATGAACTTTCCAAACTGATCCATTTTTCCCTTTATGAAACCAATTTTCATGTCCACACCAATTTTCATCCACACCATCTGTTCCTCATGAAAATGGAAAATTGCCTTTGTGTGTGCTGACCTGGCATCAGTGAGTTTCATTATCTCCAATTGATTCATTAAAAAATAGTGGTTTCTTTAACCAGGATATAACACTTGTATTTTTAACTTGAATTCAAAATAATTATAATCACTATATTATCTTTGTGCTTCAACATGCTACTTCTCTCTTTAATACTTTATGTGATCAACTTATTCAATTTTATGGTCATATTTAACATTTGCTATACAGGTGATGGGTTTCCCAGTTGGTGCTACTGGTAAAGAACCTGCCTGCCAACACAGGAGATGTGGGTTGGATCCCTGCTACAGGAATATCCCCTGGAGGAGGGCATGACAATCCTCTCCAACATTCTTGCCTGGGGAATCTCATGGACAGAGGAGCCTGGTGGGCAGCAGTGCATAGGGTCACAAAGAGTTGGACATGACTGAAGCAATTTAGCACACACGCACATGTACAGGCAATACCACAAACACTAATCCCTGATTTCTGGTAACTATAGACTCAACTTCCAACAAGCCACACTCAAAACCCCAAAACATTCTTTTTATATTAGAATCAATTTACTGTCTAGGTATAGACTATCATTTTAAAAACAATAAGTTTAAAACAGTTTCTAATTTTTTTCAAAAAGTTAATTTAGGGAAAGTAACATAAAAATACTAACAGATTGTAACAAAATAGCTAACATTTGTGAATGAATTAAATTAATTTTATTTTCAGCTACATCTGATCTCTTAGAACTGAGTTTTAATAACCAACCATGGAGCTCCTGACAAGATGTCAAAGTAGAAAGACAAGAACTTTACCTTTTTTGTTTCTGTTTTTTTTTTCACAAAAATATCAAACTCATCGTTAACTGCTGAAAAATCATCAACAAAAACTTCTGGAACCTACCAAAAAAAAAAAAGTACTCTATATCCAAAGACAAAGAAGAAACCATAATGAGACAGTAGGAATGGCGCAAATGTGATAAAATAAAATCCCATACTCACTGAGAGATTGATCTATAAACTGGAAAATAACTATACCAC
This sequence comes from Cervus canadensis, assembly GCF_019320065.1. Taxonomy (NCBI): domain Eukaryota; kingdom Metazoa; phylum Chordata; class Mammalia; order Artiodactyla; family Cervidae; genus Cervus; species Cervus canadensis. The sequence goes on along the minus strand of NC_057401.1, from coordinate 46,005,892 downwards.
AGAAGTTCTCCCACAAGAGTGAAAGTTCTGAGCTCTACATCAAGTTCCCCAGCATGGAGATCTGGGAACAGGAGATTGTTCAGTCACTCAGTCATATCTGACTCTTCACAACTCCATGTACCTCAGCACATCAACCTTGCCTGTTCTTCACCATCTCCCAGAGTTTGCTCAAACTCATGTACATTGAGTTGGTGATGCATCCAACCATTTTATCCTCTCTCATTCTCTTCTCATGGTTTCAATCTTTCCAGCATCAGCCTCTTTTTTAATGAGTCTTCACATTCAGTTCAGTTCAATTCAGTCACTCAGTTGTGTCCAACTCGTTGAGAATCCATGGACTGCAGCACACCAGGTATCCGTGTCCATCACCAACTCCCAGAGTTTACTCAAACTCATGTTCATTGAGTCAGTGATACCATTCAACCTCTGTCATCCCCTTCTGTTCCCACCTTCAATCTTTCCCAGCATCAGGGTCTTTTGAAATGAGTCAGGTGATACTTTGCATCAGGTGGCCAAGTATTGGAGTTTCAGCTTCAGCATCAGTGCTTCCAATGAATATTCAGGGTTGATTTCCTTTAGGATTAGCTGGTTTGATCTCCTTGAAGTCCAAGGGGCTCTCAAGAGTCTTCCCCAGCACCACAGTTTAAAAGCATCAGTTCTTCAGTGCTCAGCTTTCTTTATGGTCTAACTCGCACATCCATACATGACTACCGGAAAAGCCATAGCTTTGACTATATGGATCTTTGTTGGCAAAGTAATGGTTCTGCTTTTTAATACACTGTCTCAGTTGGTCATTACTTTTCTTCCAAGGAGCAAGCATACTTTAATTTCATGGCTGCATTCCATTGGAGGTTCTCCTGTGGAGGTCAGGTATGACTATGGCTCACTGTGGGGACATGGACAATGACAGTGGTAGTTCTGGTGAGTACTCACTGATGTTAGCCCTCTTTGAGTTGATCGTTTTCTCTCCAAAAACCGTCCCCAATTAACAAACAGCCTGAAGGCTCCATTGCTGGGATACCTCAGGCTAAACAATTAGAAAGGTGGAAACATAGACCCATCCATCAGCAGACAGTCTACTTAAAGTCTCCCTGAGCACATAGCTGCCTGACACAGTCCTGCTAGAGGACAAAACCTTATTTTACTCACAGGTGGGCAGGTACCAGTACCTCCCTCCAGGAAGCCTACACAAGTCCCTTGCCTCATCCACAGGGGGCAGACAGAAGAACCAAGAAGAACTACAACTTTAGCCTGTGAAACTGAAACCACAGCCACTGAAAATCAGACAAAATGAGATGGGAGGAGAATACGGCCCAGAGGAAGGAGCAAGATAAAATCCCAGAAAAACAACTAAGTGACCCACACGAAAAAGAATTCAGAGTTATCATAGGAAGGCTAATTCAAGATCTTGGAAAAAGAATGGAGGCATAGATGGAGAAGATAGAAGAAATGTTTAACAAAGATCTAGAACTAAAGAACAAAAAAACAGAGATAAGCTATATAATGACTAAAATGAAAAAATATTCTAGAAGGAATCAATAACAACTAGTTGTACTATAATGGGGAAATTATGACTCATATATAACATAAAAATGCATAATTCTATGAAAATATGGATGAAGCATGGAATATATAGAAGGATTAATAGCACTTTAATAGGAATTTCTACTAAATTATTTTAATGACCTTAAACTTATTTATTTCCAAAGAAATATATTTATACTATCATTATGAATTTTCAACAGATATTTGCTAAATATATGGGAAATTTAGAAGAAAATTAGAAGTGGCATGAAAACAACACTGAAACATATATATGTTGAAATAATGACATCTTAAAAGATGAAAGAATTCTTGCATTTAGAAAAAAGGGGAATTTACACTGTTTATTCATAAGTGCTGAAACCTGGAAGCAAGCAAGATATCTTTCAATAGGTGAATGGATAAACAAACTGTGGTACATCTAGATGGTGGAATTTTGTTCAGCAATAAAAAGAAGTGAGCTATCAAGCTATAAAAACACAAGCAGAAAGCTTAAATTTATACTACTAAGTGAAAGAAGCCAATCTGAAATGCTACATACTGTATGATTCCACCTATATGACATTCTGGTAAAGGCAAAACTATGGATACAGTAAAATAGATAAGTGGCTGTCAGGGGTTGGGAATAGGGAGAAGGGAGATACAAATAGGCACAAAGGATTTTTCGGGTAATGTGTGCTGTATTAATAATAAAGGATATAAATCATAATATATTTGTTCAAATCCATAGAATGTGCAACACCAAGGATGAATCATCATAATGTCAACTTATGAATTTTGGGTGATAAAGAAATGTCAGTGCAGGTTCATCAGTTTTAACAAACTTACCACTCTGGTAAGTGATATTGATAATAGGGGAGGTTATGGATGTAGGAAGGTAGGGAGTATATGGGAAATCTCTAACTTTCTCCTCAATTTTGTTGGAGACCTAAATGTCCTCTTGGGCTTCCCAGATGGCGCTGGTGATAAAGAACTTGTCTGCCAATACAGGAGACATAAGAGAAGCAGGTTTGACCCTTGGATCAGGAAGAACCCATGGAAGAGAGCACAGCAACTCACTCTAGCATTTTTGCCTGGAGAATCCCATGGACAGAGGAGCTCGCTGAGCTATGGCCATAGGGTTGCAAAGAGTTGTACTTGACTGAAGCAACTTAGCACATACACATGCAAAGGTCCTCTAAAAAATTAATCTTCAAACAAAACAACCAAAAAGTAAAGGGAGAGATGGGAGTTCACACTAGATCCATTTCTTAAGACAGAGTTCACACTGACAAGAGATGTTTAGTCAGCAAGGTCAAGAACACAAGGGCCTAGATAAGCAATCTCCATGCATGTCTAACAACATTGTCAACACCAACAGCTATGAGAATTAACAGCAAGTCTCAAAAACTGGGCAGAGCTTAACAGGAAGAAGCTGAGGCTAGCTCCTAGGATATCCAGGCATATAGCCTCTCAAGTTCACAGGAAGATATACACAATAGGTATGTGAAAGTCACAGGGGAGGAGGAAGTGCAATACAGCTTAGGAGCCTATGTTTTGAGAACAGAATCACCCAGATTGTGATGAGGAATGGAAAGGAAAAATTATAGGCTTTTATTTCCCACTTGGAGAAAAAAGCAAGAGACAAAAATGTCCTGATTGTAAGTCAGTCCACCTGTAATGACTGATTACTAGATGTATACCAGTTCTTTTGGGGTGATGTTTTCTTTTTTCCTACTCAGTGTATTATAAATGTTTAGTCTCTTGGTATTTGTGATTTTATTTTTTAATCAAAAAAGTAGTATATACTCACTTTAGGACACTTAATTCAGAGAAGTTGAAATGAAATTCATTATTTTCAGGCAATGACTATTTCTTGAAAAAAAAAGTCAGAGTGAAAAACACTTCTCTTTAAGAAGAGTTTTATTTATATCCTTCATTTGTTCTCTGAAAATGGCTTACCAACACAGTATTACCATTCTACAGGATTCTTTCTATTTATTTGGTTTGACATCTGTTCAACTAAGCATGTACCGGGGAGAACACTCTTTATCTTTTCTCACCTGGGCTTTCGTTTTTGAGTTAACCTATTTTATAGACTATTGAAGTAGTAGGAAAATATTTTGGAAAGTCAACATATTAAACATTATTCACTGAGTACTTTTCTCATTCTACAAACCACATTAGACTCTTATTAGAAGGAATGTTTCATTATTGGATTGGAGTGTTTGTATTTCTCTGACGACTTGATGGCTTTGGATAATACTCTGACATCATTAAATATGTGAAGAGCAAAATCATAAATATTCTGACATCGTTAACATGTGAAGAGTAAAATATTATCATTATGGAAATGAAACCTTGTGCAAAGGAAAAATTCAAATTGGTTCACATCTAATTTCAGCAGAAGTGACAATTTCTTTGCTGCCTTCAATTCCCAATTATGTTCATGCATCTAAGATCACATTCCAACCCAAGTAACAGGCCTACTCTCATAGAAACCTATCATAACAGCATGCCAGACTGAGTTAATCTCTATAATTGGTTGTGTTCAGTTCAGTCTCTCAGGAATGTCTGACTCTATGAGACCCCACGAACTGCAACATGCCAGGCTTCCCTGTCCATCACCAACTCCCGGAGCTTGCTCAAACTCATGTCCACTGAATAGGTGATGCCATCCAATTATCTCATCCTCTGTTGTCCCCTTCCCCTCCTGCCTTAAATCTTTCCCAGGGTCAGGGTCTTTTCCAAGGAGTCAGTTCTTCACATCAGATGGCCAAAGTATTGGAGCATCAGCTTCAGCATCTGTCCTTCCAGTGAAAATTCAGGACTGATTTCCTTTAGGATTGACTAGTTTGATCTTGCAGTCCAAAAGACTCTCAAGAGTCTTTTCCAACATCACATTTCAAAAGCATCAATTCTCAGATGCTTAGCTCTTTATGGTCCAACTGTCACATCCATAAATGACTGCTGGAAAAATCATAGCTTTGACTAGTTGGACCTTTGTTGGGAAACTAATGTTTCTGATTTTTAATATACTGTCTAGGTTGGTCAAACTTTTCTTCCAAGGAGCAAGCTTCTTTTAATTTCACGACTGCAGTCACCATCTGCAGTGCTTTTGGGGCCCAAGAAAATAGTCTGTTATTGTTTCCATTATTTCCCCATCTATTTGCCATAAAGAGATGGGACCTCATGCCATTATTTCTTATTATTGAGTTTTAAGCCAGCTTTTTCACTGTCCTCTTTCCCTTTCATCAAGAAGCTCTTTAGCTACTCTTCATTTTCTGCCATAAGGGTGGTGTCATCTGCATATCTGAGGTTATTGATTTCTCCCAGCAATCTTGATTCCAGCTTGTGCTTCATCCAGCCTGGGCTTTTGCATGATGTACTTTGCATATGAGTTAAATAAGCAGGGTGACGATATACAGCCTTGATATATTCCTTTCCCAATTTGGAACCAGTCCATTGTTCCATGCCTGGCTCTAACTGTTGCTTCTTGACCTGCATACAGATTTCTCAGAAGGCAGGTCAGGTGGTCTGATATTCCCATCTCTTTAAGAATTTTCCACAGTTTGTTGTGATCCACACAGTCAAAGGCCTTGGCATATTCAATAAAGCAGAAGTAGATGTTTTTCTGAAACTCACTTGTTTTTTTGATGATCCAACAGATGTTGGCAATTTGATCTCTGGTTCCTCTGCCTCTTCTAAATCCAGCTTGAACATCTGGAAGTTCTCAGTTCATGTACTGCTGAAGCCTGGCTTGGAGAATTTTGAGTATTACTTTGCTAGCATGTGAGATAAGTGCAATTGTGTGGTAGTTTGAGCATTCTGACATTGCCATTCTTTGGGATTGGGATGAAAACTGACCTTTTTCAGCCCTGTGGCCACTCCTGAGTTTTCCAAATTTGCTGGCATATTGAGTGAAGCACTTTAACAGCATCATCTTTTAGGCTTTGAAATAGTTCAGCTGGAATTCTATCACCTCCACTAACTTTGTTCATAGTGATGCTTCCTAAGGCCCACTTGACTTTGGACTCCAGGATGCCTGGCTCTAGGTGAGTGATCACACCATGGTGGTTATCTGGGTCATGAAGATCTTTTTTGTGTTCTTTTCTGTCTATTCTTGCCACCTCTTCTATAATTGGTAATCATATACATTAGTGTACTATTGTTGCTCTAATAAATCACCAGAAATTTGGTGACTTAATACAGCACAAATTTCTTCTCATATAGTGTGGCAGTCAGAAAGTCTTTTTGGCAAGGCTTTGTTTATTCTGGAAAATTCATGGCAGATCCATTTCTTTGCATTTTCAAGCTACCAGAGGCCACCTGCATTTCTTTGTTTATGGCCCCTTTCTCCATCTTCAAAGAGCATCACTCTAACCTATACTTCTACCATCACATCTCTTTTTAATCTCTGAACTTGACAGCCTCAATTTTATAGGAACTCTGAAATTATATTCTACTCATTCAGATAACCCAGGATAAATTTGCCACTTCAAGGTTTTTAACTGAATCACATATAGAAAGTTCCTTTTGCCATATAAGATCATATATTCACAAGTTCCACTGATTGGGGACATCTTTGAAGACCTTTATCCATTCTACCACAACATGAAATGTGCACATTTTATCACATGATTTTTCTTTTCTTTCTTTTTTTTTTTTTTTTCCACACCTCATGGCTTGTAGGATCTTAGTTTCCTGATCAGGAATCCAACTTAGGACCCTGGCCATAACAGTGCTTATTCTTAATCACTGGATCACCAGGGAATTCCCTTTTACTAGATACTTTTAAAACACAAATGTTTAAAGTGGAATAAGACTAGAACTGAAATATCCCCAACCCACACCTAAAATAAATGTCTTTACAATTTTAGCATTTTAGATTAATTTTGCCTTTTAAAAAGTAAAAGAATAGCACAAATCATGAGCTTATTAAACTAGTACTTTTTCTTGAAGATAAATGATCCTTGTTGAGAAAATAAATCTCTGAAAAATAATAATATATAATAAATGTAGATACATTAAAATTGTTCACTAAATGCAAAAAAAAATGAAAACAAAATTGCCACTTTAATCAGAAACACTATATAATCTTTCAATTACAGACAAAATAAGGAACATAAACAAGCTGAAACTCTGCCTCAAATTATGTACAAAGTGTGTCAACAGAATATCATGTGAGATACGTAAAAAGAGACTGGAAAGATATTTAAATATTAGGATCGATAAAACATATTTATCCATGGTAATTAATAGGGGAATAGAAGACAAAATAAATATTTCTAGACAGTGCTTTTAACCAGCATAAGGGGTTTTAGACAGAAAGAAATTAGGCAACATTGTCTGTTTTCTGTTTTGATGTTTAATTACCAAGGAGCATGGAGTGATATGCTCTAGCAGTTATTGATGATTCCCACTTGACATTCCAATTTACCTCTTTGTACCCATCTACCTCTACTCAGAGGCTGCATGAGCTGAACATCTTTTCTTTAAAATCATTTGTTCCTACCAGTTTAATACAAATTAAGTTCCTCCAATGAAGGTAAAAGTAGAAGAGAGTGGCAGAGAATGAGATGATTGGATAGCATCACTGACTCAATGGACATGAACTTGGGCAAACTCTGGGATATAGTGAAGGATAGAGAGGCCTGGCTTGCTGCAGTCCATGGGGTCACAAAGAGTCAGACATGGCTTAGTGACTGAACAACAGCAATTCAATATGATGTTTGGAATTCAGAAAAGAACTGGACAGAGAGACTATCATTCATTTAATCAGCTCTTCCTTCTATCACGTACAGTTATGAGGACATTGAATTTTTCTACAGCAATATAGTCTCTAGCTTCCATGGGTCAACATTTTGGGGCACAAGTCTGGGCAAGATTATGGTAGGTGGATCATAGCTACAATGCAGTTTCATTAACTTAACAATTCCTGCTCTTGATTCTAGGGTCCTAGCCTTGAACTTGCACCTCCAGTTGTTCCAAAAATATGAAAGCATCTGATCATTGCATTAAATTCCTTTGTGTTTGAAATAGAATGGATGTTGTTCCTGTAAATGGCCCATAACTGATTACATTTGGATGGAAGTTAGTCTGTCAGTAAGTTTTAATTTTAAAGCAAATGATAGAATTGAAGCACACATTTGGAAATTACATTAGACTATAGATCCTAATAGACATATGTGATACACATGAAATTGAAGTCATCTGGGAATTGTTAAAAGCATAGGATCACTGAAGAATTACCAATGCTGTTAGAAGACATAGGAATAGAAGCCATTCAGAGAAGTTGGAAGTGAAAACATATAAACTCTTCAAGGAAATTTCAAATCTGTCTTAATATTTCCATTTCCACTACTTGACTAAATTTCTTTTTCATTGTCCCTGTGTGTTTTTCAAGTATCTCTTGATGTTGTCACCCTGTTTTTAGCTTCATGTGTCTATGGTTGGACCAATGGTAAACCAGTTCAAATATACATATTCTAAGATCATAAAATTATTCTTTTATTCAGTGCTCATAATCATTTCTTCTCAATCTCTAAGCCAAGGCATTTTCAGCCATTACATTTCTCTATTCTTGATTTTAGGCAGCTGAGAAATTATGTAGAAATTTACAAAATTAAACTCATTTAGCTCGCTACAAATTTATGTTACATAATATAAAACATTCACTCAGCATTACTTTATAACCCCTGTGCTAAGATTAAAACCTGGGTTATTTCCTATTCACACACACACACACACACACACACACACACACTCACACACACACATGCATGTACACAGACAGACCTTTACTGTTTTGCCCTTACCTCTGAAAATAGTGTTTTCTTTCTTTTCAAGCTAGTCCTTCTGTTATTTATCATGCCTCTTTACATTTTATCCTGGATTCATTTTTTCAAACAAAATTTTTATTTAAAGACCATAAACCAGGCAGTGATTCATGGGCTAGAATATAAGAGTGAACTAAACATAGAGTCCCCAGTATCAGCCCTACTAGAACTTGCAGAGAATATACAATAAAAATCAGACTAACCTGGTTAGAGAGATTTTTAGTATATTCTTTTTTGTGGCATTGTGAGGGATGATCTCTTTGATAAGAAAATATTTACACAGGGACCCAAATGAAAGATCTCTGCTTTTCTGCAGCTGGTTATTTATTTTGGTTTGAATGAGGTTTTAATATATTTAAAATTAATCTATTTCTTATGTATGATATGTATTTGCCTTTTCAACTTGGCTTATGATATGTTGATATAAATTAGTCATCCAACTGTATAGCATAACTGTCAAACTTTTTATGATTTCTGAACTTTATATAGAGCTAAAACAGTTTCTAATCAATAATCAAACATAAATATCTTATTTACTATTTACATTGTGCTTTTGCTATTTATTTGTTTTTATGCTTAGTACTTGGATCTACTTGGAATTTGTTTCTTATGAGGTATAAAATACTGACCCATATATATAATATATGGATAAAATGGATTATTAGATATATTTCCAATTGTTCTACAATATTCCTTGCATAACCAATTCATACCGTATTGATTTGAGATATAATCTTGATTTTAAACTAAGTTTCTCTATATAGTTGAGTCCATTTGGGCTTCCTAGTTTGATCCATGGAACTGTAGAATTATACTTTTTAATTTTAATTAATTTATGTTTATTTTTTAATATAAAATTATTTATTTTAATTGGAGGCTAATTACTTTACAATATTGTAGTGGTTTTGCCATACATTGACATGAATCCGCCATGGGTGTACATGTGTTCCCAATCCTGAACCCCCCCACCTCGCTCCCCATCCCAACCCTCTGGGTCATCCCAGTGCACCAGCCCTGAGCACCCTGTCTCATTCATAGAACCTGGACTGGCAATTCATTTCACATATGGTAATATACATGTTTCAATGCCATTCTCCCAAGTCATCCCACCCTCACCCTCTCCCACAGAGTCCAAAAGACTGTTCTATACATCTGTGTCTCTTTTGCTGTCTCGCATACAGGGTTATCACTACCATAGTTCTAAATTCCATATATATGCATTAGTATACTGTATTGGTGTTTATCTTTCTGGCTTACTTCACTCTGTATAATAGGCTCCAGTTTCATCCACCTCATTAGAACTGATTCAAATGCATTATTTTTAATGGCTGAGTAATATTCCATTGTGTATATGTACCATAGCTTTCTTATTTATTCATCTGCTAATGGACATCTAAGTTTTTTCCATGTCCTGGCTATTCTAAATAATTCTGCGATGAACATTGAGGTACACGTGTCTCTTTCAATTCTGGTTTCCTCAGTGTGTATGCCCAGCAGTGGGATTGCTGGGTCATATGGCAGTTCTATTTCCAGTTTTTTAAGAAATTCTCCACACTGTTCTCCATAGTGGCTGTACTAGTTTGCATTCCCACCAACAGTGTAAGAGGGGTTCCTTTTCTCCACACCCTCTCCAGCATTTATTGCTTGTAGACTTCTGGATAGCAGCCATTCTGACTGGCATGAAATGGTACCTCATTGTGGTTTTGATTTGCATTTCTCTGATAATGAGTGATGTAGAGCAACTTTTCATGTGTTTGTTAGCCATCTGTATGTCTCCTTTAGAGAAATGTCTGTTTAGTTCTTTGGCTCATTTTTTGATTGGGTCATTTATTTTTCTGGAATTGAGCTGCAGGAGTTGCTTGTATATTTTTGAGATTAATCCTTTGTCTGTTGCTTCATTTGCTATTATTTTCTCCCATTCTGTCTTTTCACCTTGCTTACAGTTTCCTTTGTTGTGCAGAAGCTTTTAATTTTAATTAGGTCCCACTCGTTTATTTTTGCTTTTATTTCCAATATTCTGGGAGGTGGCTCATAGAGGAACTTGCTGTGATTTATGTCGGAGAGTGTTTTTCCCATGTTTTCCTCTAGCAGTTTTATAGTTTCTGGTCTTATGTTTAGATCTTTAATCCATTTTGGGTTTATTTTTGTGTATGGTCTTAGAAAGTGTTTGAGTTTCATTCTTTTACAACTGGTTGACTAGTTTTCCCAGCATCACTTGTTAAAGAAATTGTCTTTTCTCCATTGTATATTCTTGCCTTCTTTGTTGAAGATAAGGTGTCCATAGGTGCATGGATTTATTTTCTATTTTGTGCCATTGATCTATCTTTCTGTCTTTGTGCCAGTACCATACTATGTTGATGACTGTGGCTTTGTAGTAGAGCTTGAAGTCAGGCAGGTTGATTCCTCCAGTTTCATTCTTCTTTCTCAAGATTGTTTTGGCTATTTGAGGTTTTTTGTATTTCCATCCAAATTGTGAAATTATTTGTTTTAGCTCTGTGAAAAATACTGTTGGTAGCATTGAATCTATAGGTGGCTTTGGGTAGTATACTCATTTTTACTAAACTGATTCTTCCAATCCATGAACACAGTATATTTCTCCATCTATTTGTGTCCTCTTTAATTTCTTTTACCAGTGCTTTATAGTCTTCTATATATAGATCTTTTCTTTCTTTAGGTAGATATATTCCTAAGTATTTTATTCTTTTCATTGCAATGGTGAATGGAATTGTTTCCTTAATTTCTCTTTCTGTTTTCTCATTGTTAGTGTATAGGAATGCAAGGGATTTCTGTGTGTTGATTTTATATCCTGCAACTTTACTATATTCATTAATTAGCTTTAGTAATTTTCTGGTAGAGTCTTTAGGGTTTTCTATGTAGAGGATCATGTCATCTGCAAACAGTGATAGTTTTAATTCTTATTTTCCAATCTGGATTCCTTTTGTTTCTTTTTCTGCTCTGATTGCTGTGGCCAAAACTTCCAAAACTGTGTTGAATAGTAGTGGTGAGAGTGGGCACTCTTGTCTTGTTCCTGACTTTAGGGGAAATGCTTTCAATTTTTCACCATTGAGGATAGTGTTTGCTGTGGGTTTATCAAATATAGTTTTTATTATGTTGAGGTATGTTCCTTCTATTCCTGTTTTCTGGAGGGTTTTTTTTTTTTTATCATATAAGGATGTTGAATCTTGTCAAAGGCTTTCTCTGCATCTATTGAGATAATCATATGGTTTTTATTTTTCAATTTGTTAATGTGGTGTATTATGTTGATTGATTTATGAATATTGAAGAACCCTTGCATCCCTGGGATAAAGCCTACTTGGTCATGATGTATGATCTTTTTAATATGTTGTTGGATTCTGTTTGCTAGAATTTTGTTAAGGATTTTTGCATCTATGTTCATCAGTGATATTGGCCTGTAGTTTTCTTTTTCTGTGGCATCTTTGTCAGGTTTTGGTATTAGGGTGATGGTGGCCTTATAGAATGAGTTCGGAAATTTACCTTCCTCTAATTTTCTGGAAGAGTTTGAGTAAGATAAGTGTTAGCTGTTCTCTAAATTTTTGGTAGAATTCAGCTGTGAAGCCGTCTGGTCCTGGGCTCTTGTTTGCTGGAAGATTTCTGATTACAGTTTCAATTTCTGTGCTTGTGATGGGTCTGTTAAGATTTTCTATTTCTTGGTTCAGTTTTGGAAAGTTGTACTTTTCTAAGAATTTGTCCATTTCTTACAAGTTTTCCATTTTGTTGGCATATAGTTGCTGATAGTAGTCTCTTATGATCCTTCGTATTTCTGTGTTGTCTGTTGTGATCTCTCCATTTTCATTTCTCATTTTGTTGATTTTATTTTTCTCCATTTCTTGATGAGTCTGCTAATGTTTTAATTAATTTATTTTTAATGAAGGGTAATTGCTTTACAGAATTTTGCTGTCTTCTTTCAAACAACAAGAAGAATCAACCATAGGTATACATATGTCCCTTCTCTCTTGAACCTCCCTCCTGTCTCCCTCACAATTCCATCCTTCTAGATTGTTACAGAGCCCCTGTTTGAGTTCCTTTATTCATTCAGCAAATTCCCATTGGCTGTCTAATGCACATGGTATTGTAAGTTTCCATGCTATTACTAAACATTAGTAGGGCTTCCTTGGTGGGTTAGTGGTAAAGAATCCACCTGCAATGAAGGAGACATGGAGATGTGGGTTCCATCCCTGGTTTGGGAAGATCCTCTGCAGGAGGAAGTGGCAACCCACTCCAGAATTCTTGTCTGGGAAATCTCATGAACAGAAGAGCCTGGTGGGCTACAGTCCATGGTGTCACAAGAGTTGGATATGACTTAGGAACTGAACAACAACAAAAATATTTAAATACTATACATTACATCAGTAAAAGATTGTCAATCCAGTGAAAATGTAGAACAATACATAATTAACTTAGCTATAAGTTTTATATTAGAGCTAGGAGGTTGATTTTACTAAAAAGTTGTATCAATCAATAAGTATCAAAAATCCTTCCTCATGACAGATTTCTTTTTCTTTCTTTTCTTTTTTTTTTTTTGTAATTTCTTTATCCTAGAAACATTCTTATAATCTTTCTGGATATAATAAGGTCCAGCAAACACAGTCTGAATAATTTTATGCATCCTTTTTTTTCTGAGGTAGCATTTATGCATAAAACTTTTGTTCTGTTTCAGTAAGGCACTTTAGCATATGCTGGTTAAATTCTGTCTTCTTGTTACAGCCTAAATCTGTTTTCATTCAGGTCGGTTGCTTTATGCCTCCAAGCTAAAAAAAGGATATTTAAAATCTTGTGAGAAATGATTCACACTCTCTTTGGCAGCTAAAGCTACAATCTTTGTCTTTTGCTCACTCCTTGGAATTTGATGAACTAAAAGATTAAGACAGTCATACCACATGTACAAACCGAATATATAAACCAAATGCTTTTAGTTCTCATACTGACAAAACAATTACTTGTGGCTTCTCAGAGGAAAGTCACTCTTCTTTGTTGTTAAAACTGCTTTCATAGACTAAAAGTGTTGGAAATCTGCTTTAAGAATTCTTTGTTTCTTTTTTTTTAAACCAATTTAGGACCTTTTTTCCCCCCTATTAATGAAAATGAAAAAAGTCAATTCTCTGTGGCAAGTGTAAAACCTAAGCAAGCACAATTTGCTGTCTGGTTTCTTTGGAGCCTCCTTGCTAGGAGACCATAAAACATGATAAAGTTTGGTAATGTCAAGGAAAGTTAATTATGAGTGAAGGAGACACTATGAAAAAATCTATAGATCAAAAACAAATCTGTCCTAAAAGGAAGTGAAATAATGGTAATTTGGGTTTTATTATATGGAAATCACTTTCAAAATTTACTGAACACTTACTCTGTGGGGAAAAATATGATGTGCTCTACAGAAATCATAGAAGTGAGAAATAAGAGTAAGGCTAAGATGGATTCATTAACACATGAATTTTAGATGTATTATTTATTTAATATTAACATCATTGTCATATGAATTATAGGTTTAATATAAATTACTATCTCATGCTCTAAGTATGAAAAGAAATTCTGAGAGAACTGACATCTGTTTCCAAAATTTGCTACACAGAGTGAAAGAAAAGTTACAGATATAAAAGAAGGATGTGGAGAATTCTGGACCCTTTGTCAAAACAATTTTATAAAATAATACAATCATAGGCTCTAGCTTTAGGACATAGAATCCTATGAATGTAACTCACAAGCTGAGTGAGTTTGGACAAGATATTTGACTTGTCTGAGCTAATGGAATCTGCTTCCTGTGGTTTTGAGGCAGTATGTATAAGAAAGAATAAGACATCTTGGAATAAATATGTAATCATATTCAGATGTTTTATTTTTGGCCATAGAGTTAAAGTACTTTCAAAGAAGACCCCCATTCCTGTCTTTAAGGATCTAACAGTTTAGGATTTGAACAAATTATCTAATAACCATAATACATGGTGGCATCTTATCAATGATAAGAAAGATGAATTACAAAGACAGGAAAATAATGTATTCTAGAGAGACTAAGATAGAGGAGTCTGATAATAGTTCGGAAAACTGTTGAAGAAAGAAACAGCCTTGAGATGAACATTTCAAGATTGAAAAAGAAGAAAGGTTTTGGTTAAAGTAGATATTTTAACTTTATGGAGAGGTTATAGCATCAATTTTCCTGTATTAAAAAAAAAAAAAAAAACTAACAGCAAAGTTTCAATAAATTTCCCCCAGATTAAAAATAATCTTTCACCCTTAATATTTCTAATGTTTTCCAGGGAATTATTAAAAATAATTTCCCACTTTTGTCAATTTTGTGCCTCCTTATTATACTCTGATATAACATTTTTTTAAGTTCCCCAAACATCTTGTGAAAGTGGGGATTCTGATTTAGTAGGTTGGTTTGGGACTGAGATTTTACATTTCAAACAAGCTCTTAGGTGCTGCCTCTGCTGTTGTCTGAGGACCACATTTCATGTGGTAAAGTGCCGAGAGGCTTCTCAAGATTTGTCTCGTTGAGATCTCTCTTGATAAATGTCACATTGCACTTGGAAATATGTGGGATATTTTCAATATCTTTTGATATTGATTTCTAACGTAATTCCACTGTCTGTAAAGAGAGAACAGACTCTATGATTTCAATACCACTGGATCATGAAATTTTTGAATCTGGTTTTATGTCCCTGGATATGTTCCAGTGTCTCCTAGTTTATAGTCTATGGGAATTTGAATAGAACATGTATCCTACTGTTGTGTGAAAATTGTATAAATCTTAATTATGTTCAATTTGTTCATGATTTTTTTCAGGTCTACTATATCCTTATAATTTTTAAATATATATAATTAGTTTTTGAGAGTTTGATGCTGAAACTGACTAAAAATCTTAATTTATCTACTTAAAAAATAATTGCAATACATAGTAGAACTATATGTAACTTTGTTCTATATTTTCCAAGTCTCCTGTAAATGAATTATCATACTTTCATAATTTAAAAATTAAAAAGAGAAAAATAATTGTCTCTCTGAATGCTTTTTCCTCCTGGCTTTGCTGTCTTCTTAATGGTTGCTGCTATTCATGTCTTTTGAAAATCATAATTGAGATCCATTTGATTCAGTTGTTGGGCCAAAAAGCTAGGATTATCCCTTCTTTTTTAGATCCAAAGTCCAATATTGTTGGAACTACCTTGAAACATTCAGAATATGATCACTTCTACCATCTAGCAGTATTTCTAATCACCCCATATGCTACCATATTGGTCAAAGTCTTTTAGTTTCCTCCTGGATTATTACAATAGATTCCTATCTGTCTCCATATAGATGTCCTTGACCTCTGAAGTCTAGTCTCAATATAGAATCCTGGATGATACTTCTAAAAGCCACCATCTTAAAGATTAATAAGCTCACCCTTGCTTTAGCCACACTGACCGTTTTGACATTCCTTGAACTTACTACGCATGGTCCCTTTGCAAATTCATGTAGCTATTTTCTTTCCTTTTTTCAGTATCATTTTTTCAATAAAGTCATTCATGGCCACTCAATTAAAAAATATGATTCACCTCCCAGGCCAGTTCTGATCCCCTTTACCATAGTCTCCTTTTTTCATATTTTATTCTTTAAGCACTCACAAACACACACTAGCACTCACCAACTCCTCACGTATAACATAATCTATCTACTGAGTATGTTCATTGATTTTTTAAGTCTATTTAGCCCGGTAGAATACAAGCTTGTGTGCTTCTTTTCTTCTTTCCAACATTGATTTAATCTGAGCAATTCATCAGTGCTTGGAACATGTTGGTTGTTCACCAAGTATATATTGAATGAAGTAAGCAATATACAATTTGGGAACCTCTCCAGGACCTTCTTTGACTTCACTGAGGCAGATGTTGGCTAGTAGATTGTGAAAGAAATGAGAAATGAGGAGATCAAGATACATTATAATAATAAAAAAAAGAAAAGAAAAGAAAAAAAAACTTGCCTGGAAGAGAAACAATATATGAGAATCTGAGTAAGATATTTATTTTCCTTTTATTTATAATAAAATGTGAAGGTGATCTTAATTATAGGTTAAGAGAAACTACTGATGAAATCTTGCTTCAGCATAATATTTGAAAATGTCCCCCCCAAAAAAAACCCCACAAAAACAAGGGCTCAAGTAAAGAGCTTACTCCCAAAATGAAGAAAATTTGTATTCTTCCAGGAATATACAATGAAATAAAGGTATTTTTATATTTTCAAAGTCAGTCCTTAGAAAAAATTTACTCCAGCTTAGCCCAATGTTATCAGTGGTGGTTTTACAGGAGTTGTCAGAAGACACATGAAAGAGAAGAATAACAGAACATATCAAAGGGTTGCTGATTAGTATAGAGAGACTTAAGGATTTCTACACTTGATATCTTTAAATGTTAAAGTTAAAGTTATATGGTTATCACTCAGCATTGTATGGATACCTGTATTTCTGGAAGGAAGCTGAGTTGGAACTTTACTGAGCAAGTGTAGCAAAACAGAAATGGTTCAGGAAAATATTAGGTCTCTTCACACTAAGTGGGGAGCTGCTAAAGTCAAGGTAAAAGTTATCAACTATCTCTGGCATTGGATTCTAAAATAGAAAGACTAAAAGATTACATTCAGATCTGGCTTACTACAGTTTAAAGGGGCTAGAGTGGATTAGTTAGGAGGAGTAATATTGTCCACATGATGTTCAAAAATATGGTTGGCACAGAAGGTTGGAGGTGAAGAGGATTAAAAAGTTAAGAGGATTAAAAAGGCAATATGAGGGTGGTGTTGGTTTATCATTTACAAGAAGACTCACCATGCATCCTGATCTATTTTCTATACTATGACTGTTTTTCCATCTTAAATATTAGTAAAGTAAAAGTGAAAGTGTTAGTTGCTCAGTTCTGTCCAACTCCTTTCGACCCCATGGACTGTAGCCCATCAGACCCCTCTGTCCCTGGGATTCTCCAGGCAAGAATACTGGAGTGGGTTGCCATGACCTTCTCCAGGGATCTTCCCCACCCAGAGGTCAAAGCAGGGTCTCCGCATTGCAGGCAGGTTCTTTAGCATCTGAGCCAGCTGGGAAGTCCAAACATTAGTAAAGCTTCCTCTATACTCAAATAGGTTCCAATTTGAATAATAACCTATTTGATAAACCTATATATAGGCTGTATCATTTTTCGAAGTAGGTGACAAATTCTTTAACAGTCTTTAAAATAGTATCAGTGACTCAATAATCCATGATAGGGAGGAGAGGGTTGATAAATAAATTGTGCAAGAGGTACTCACATACTTTAGATTAATGTAATTATTTATATTAATTATTTATGGTAGCATATATTGTATTTAGTATGTACCTCCCATAAATCTACCCTCAAATTTTGCTTAAGACAAGGCAAAATATTAAAAAGAAAATATGACCACTGTGATACTATTCATTTAAGCTGTGTCCTCAGTTTCTTCTAGTATTTCTCATTTTATTTTTAACTCTCCACTGCTTTGATCATTTTTAAAAGGTAATGTCTTGTCTGATAAATTAAGACTAGAATAGGATTGTAATATTTTTTTCTAAGTGTTAATATCCCCACTTAAAAAACTTATACATGAATTAATTTTGGGTGCTTATTTTGTTTTTGGCTGCCATAATAAAATTCTAACCCACATTTCTATTGTTTTTTGTCTAACTCTCCTAGAGTTAATTTTGTGTTTCCCTAGAGATTCTGGCTCATATATATATGACTGCATTTTTGATAGCTCAACTTAGATGTCGATAAATTACATAAGCAGGATCCAAACTTAGTCTTGGATTTTATTCAGAACTTAAAGCCAAAATCCACTCACCTCTCTCTTTCTTATAAAAATCCTTTTCCAAGACCTTATTGTTTCTTGCCTAGATTACAATTAATGTTACTTACTGTTCTTTATACTTTGACTTCCATGTTTATCTACACATTAATACACAGTGTAAAATAATAATATTTAGAAAATGAACATTTGTCAGTGGTTTTTACAATGTGTTGTGTTAGTCACTCAGTCGTGTCCAACTGTTTTGTGACCACAGGGACTGTAGCCCACCAGGTTCCTCTGTCCATGGAATTCTCTAGGCAAGAATACTGGAGTGGGTTGCTATTTCCTTCTCCAGGGGATCTTTCCAACCCAGGGATTGAACCTGGGTCTCCTGCATTGCAGGCAGATTGTTTACTGTCTGAGACACCAGACAAGCCCAAGAGTTACCATAAAATATAGGTTTTTACTGTACTTATGAAAAAAATATAAATTTACAAATTCTTCACCATGGCCTTTTAGTCCCTTCATGAACTTGTCTATCCTTCCAACTTTACCACACCCCACTCTTTCCTTCACTACATCCACTTCCACCATCCTGGCTTTCAGGTGGTTCTAAAGTTACATCAAGTTCATATACACTTTAGAGCCTTCACACTTCAACTTGCCTAAAATGTACTCTCCTGGATATTCATATGGTTGGTATCAATAAGAATGTCAATATTTCAGATAGTTACAGACTGAACACCAAATAAATCTAAAGTAGTACTTCCAAAGCACTATGTATCATATCATTTTACTCTCTTCACACTTTTTACAATCAGAAATATTGTGTGTGTGTATGTGTGTGTGTCTGTTAGACTGATTAGCTTCCCAACCAAAATAAAACCCCATAAAATATGGATATTATCTTTTTTTACATAGGGAAAATTCTTGAAACATTCAAAGTTTCAGATGATTGTGTACATTTAGCATTAGAAAAATTATTTTTATTATCATGTTTCTTTAAAAGAAAAAAACAGGTTGGATTTTTCACTGATATTTAGTGGAAGAGGGATTAAGTAACCTAGCATAAATAACAGAAATCTGTTTCTTAGCATTCAAGGTAGATTTAGAATTCATTTGAATCTTTGTGGGTTTATGAGAAAAGCACAAAGATGAGAATTATGGAGAGATTTTCCTATTAAAATCAACAAGGATTAAAATAGCAATATTCTAAAGAGCTTAGGTATGCTATAATTTTGGAATTTCTCTGTGTGGAAGAACTCTGAGCATTTCTTAATATATTTTTTTCTAGGATCAAGAATTAAATAGATCTACTATACAAAGACTGCCCATATGTCTTTTACCATGGGGCAAATTGCTGAAGACAATCATGTCATGAAACATAACATCCTATAGTGAGTAATAACTATATTTTTTATTTATGTGATTATACTTAAAAGTTTACCTTTATTAAATCTATTTAATTACATTCTGATCTTCCTCCCTTTCCATTCCTTCCTTTCTTCCCTCCTTTCTCTATCCCTCTCATCATTTAGTCTTTCTTTCCTCTCTTCTCTCCTTCCTCCCTTCCTTCCTTTCTGATTTTCATTTTTCATCTCTCTATATTGTTACACATAAACTTCCATTAAGCAGGATTCCTTGAGACATAATTTTAAAGAGAAAAAATATTTTTTTGAGAATTCTGAACATGCACTGTTTAATCAGAATTATTTTGGATAAAACACTAAACTTATATAGTGAGTTCTGATCAATATCAAGCTTACTAAGGAATTTTCAAAGCCTAAGGAATAAAAAAAATGCATGTCTGATCATCTGGGATGATTTCAGTTTAGGGATATTATAAACAAAGCTAATATAATTTTTTTAATGTGGCTAATAGAATTATAGTTGATAGATCAAATGATAGGAATATGCTTATTTTTATCAATAACTCAGAAATTTTAACAGGGTTTATATACTTTTACACTCTCATCAACAATGTCTGAGAATTCTGGTTGCTCCACATCCATGCCAGTTTTGGTATCCTCAGTCTTTATTATTTGTTTGAAAGTGCTAATTGTTCAGTGTTGTCTGACTCTTTGTTGGTATCCTCAGTCTTTATTATTTGTTTGAAAGTGCTAATTGTTCAGTGTTGTCTGACTCTTTGTGACCCTATGGAATGTAGCCTGCTTGGCTCCTCTGTCCATGGAATTCTCCAGGCAAGGATACTGGAGTGGGTAGACATTCTCTTCCCAGGGATCTTCCTGACCCAGGGATTGAACCTGAGATTCCTACACTACAGGTAGATTCTTTACCATCTGAGCCACTGGGGAAGCTCAAAGAATCAGAAATAGTTGCTGAAACCTGGGATTGAACCAGGAACCTTTAGATCTTCAGTCTAACACTCTATCAGTTGAGTTATTTCAGCCACTCACTATTATCATTTGTTTAATTGAACAATAATTAGCATATAACATTGTGTAAGTTTAAGATGTCCAAATTGTTGACTTGATACATTTGTACATTGCAATATGATTACCGTCATTGTCTTAGTTAATACCTCTACCATGTCACATAATTATCTTTTGTGTGTGTGTAGTGAGAATAATTAAGACCTAGTCGTTTAGCAAATTTGAAGTTTATACAGAAGTGTTGACTGTAATCACTATGCTGTACAGTAGACCTCCAGGATTTACTTATCTACTAGTTGCAACTTTGTATTCTTAAACCACAGCTCTTCAATTCCACCACTATCTAACCCCTGATAACCACACTTCTATTCTCTGTTATTACAAATTTACCCTTTTTATATTACATGTTTAAGTGATGTTATACTTATCTGCCTTTCTCTAACTTACCTCACATAACATAACACCCTCAAGGGCTATCCACGTTGCAAATGGCAGGATTTCCTTCTTTCTCATGGCTCAATACTATCACTTTGTATGAATATATATACCACATCTTCTTTACCAATTCATCTGTTGATGGGCACTTACATTGTTTCCACATATATTGGCTATTGTGAATAATGCTGCAGTAAACATGGATTACAGAAGTATTTTCAATTATTTTCATTTATTTTAGATACATACTCAGAAGAGGGATTGTTGAATCATAGGACAGTTCTATATTTAATATTTAAGGAAACTCCATACTGCTTTCCACAGGGGCTGACCATTCACAAGGGTTTCCTTTTCTCTAGCCAAACACAGGTTATCTCTTATCTTCTTGTTGATAGCCAACCTAAGAGGTGTGAGGTGGTATCTAATTTTTTTGGTTTTGATCTGCAGTTCCCTGATGATTAGTGATGTTTAATACATTTTTATGTGTTTGTTGGCCATCTGTATATATTCCTTGGAAAAATGCCTATTCAGGTCTTCTGTCAATTTTTTATTCAAATTGTCTTTTTTTGGTGTTGTGATATATGAGTTTTTATAAGTCTTTATTCAATACACAATTTGCAAATATTTTCCCATGCTGTAGGATGCCTTTTCATTTTGTTGATTTTTTCTTTTTCTGCGCAGTTTTTCATTTGATGCAATCCCACTAGTTGATTTTTTTAAATTTTGTTGTCTATGCTTTTGGTGTCATAACTGAAAAAAATTATTGCCAAGACCAAAGTCAAAATGCTTCTTCCCTAAGTTTTCTTTAAGGGATTTGTGATATCAGTTCTCATTTTATGGTCTTTAATCTATTTTGAGTTCAATTTTTTGAGTAGTATAAGATAAGGGTCTGATTTAAGTTCTCTGCATATGATTACCCATTTTTCCCAATACCATTTTTTAAAGAGACCATCCTTTCTCCCTTGATGGTTCTTCATTCCCCTGCCTAATATTAGGTTGACTATACATACAGTGGCTTATTTCTGGGCTTCCCTATTCTCCTTCATTGTTCTATGTGTTTATTTTTTTGCCAGTTCCATACTGTTTAAATTACTATAGCTTTGTAGTATAGTTTGAAATCACTAATTGTAGTCCCTCTTGCTGTGTTATTCTTTTACTGCATTGCTTTAGCTATTCAAGGTCTTTTGTGGTTCCATAGATTTAATTTTGTTTGTTTGTTTGTTTACATGAAAAATACCATAAAAATTTTATAGGGATTTCATTGAATCCATTGCTTAATTTGGGTAATATGAACATTTTATCAATGTTAATTATTATAATCCACAATCATAGGGTATCATTCTATTCAATTGTATCTTTTCAATTTCTGTTTTAAAGTCTTGTAATCTTTCACTTTCTTGGTTAAATTTATCCCTAGGAATTTTTAATTTTTATTCTATTGATCATGTGATAGTTTTCTCATATTTCTTTGTACTGTTAGCTCAATAGGAGATTTCATTTTCATTTTATTTTTCTCTAACACTGTTGATTATATTTATGAACTTACTGGCCATATGCATATATTATTTTGCAAAGTGTTCATTGATATTATTTGCTCCTCATTAAATAGACTTTTCTGTTGCCTTTCCTCTTGAAATCCAGTCATATATTCCTTTTTCTTCATACATTTAATAAGTTTAAGATGTATCTTGGGCATTTTTAATGCTATGTTTAGAGACTCTAGATTCTGTTACATTCAACCAAACAGTATTGATATTTGTGTGTGTTGGTTTGTTTTAGCAGACAATTAACCTGATTGCACTTAAACTGAAATCTTTGTCTCTTGGACATACGCTCAAAATTCAGTCCAGTGATTTTAACCTTTGTTGTGCCCCTGAGGTCTGTATATGGGTCAGTTGCAATTTGAGTATACATTATACACATAATTCATAATTTCTCCTCTCTTTTCTCTCCTTTTTTAGCACTCCTTCATCACTTTTAAACATGGTTTTATAGTTTGAGTGCCCCAAATTCTATTCTGTTTCTTTAAGGCAGTAATGAGTTTGATTTGCCTCTTAGTTTTTAGGACCAATATAAAAATAGCTCATCCAGATTCATTCCCTTCTTCACTATGTCATTCCTTCATCCAAATGTTGACTCCCTATCAAGAGCAACTTCTTCTCACCCTTCCTCTTCCTCCTTTCTTCTTCATCTCTTTCTTTTTTGTGTAATCTCTTTTTTGTTTGTTTGTTTGCTTGTAAGATCATTGGTACTATGAAAGCATATTTTTAAACTAAGAATGTGTAAAAAATGCTGAAATCCTGTCTTTCTAAATATTATACTTACCTTTTGCCTTTTTCTTACTACTATGTTTCTCATTGAAATTTATCAAAGTTTAGAAAGGAAGCATCTTTTTTTCCCTTTAAAGCCTAATTGAAAATGGAATTTTATTTTATAGTGATTTGCCATGCCATGCTTCAGTTATGTCTGACTCTGCACGACCCAATGGACTGTTGCCCGCCAGTTTCCTCTGTCCTTGGGAATTCTACAGGCAAGAATACTGGAGTAGATTGTCATTCCCTTTTCCAAGGGATCTTTCCGATCCAGAATCAAACCGGCATGTCTTACCTCTAACGTGCCTTAGCAGGCGGGTCTTTACCACTAGCACCACCTGGGAGGTACTATAGTAACTTAAAACATTTTTAAAACATCATCAGTAACTCAATTCATGTCCAATCTTTTTGTTAGACATTGATCCTGATACAAATAAAACCTACTTTTTCCATTCATTCATTCATCACTTAACTGATATTTATTCAGCTCTAGCCATATGCAACAGATTTTTTTTTCAAGTGATGAAAATATAAATATGACCAAAAATGACGTAGCCTCCAGCTTAGCAAGAAAGAATAATATTCAATAGAGCATCACACAAACAAATAACAGTTTGAATAAGATACAATATATGAAGGAGAGGGTCATGATGATAAAGTACACATCAGGTGAAAATCACTTATATATGGAGGCTAGTGTAAGCTTTCCTGAGGAAGCGACTATACACTAAGATCTGACAGAAAGTAAGATTCAACTAGATAAGGGCTGAATGCAGTGGATGAACAGGGAAAGAAAGTTTTAGACAAGCTAAATAGCCTGGAATGTTCAAGATGGAACTGAAAAGAGGTCAGAATAGTTGCAGCATAGAGCATGAGGTGAGAGGATAATGCTAAATGAGACCTGTGAGGCAGATGGAGAACAGATGATTGAGGGTTTGTGAGCCAGGCTAAATTTCAGTCTTTGTCCTTAGAGCAATGAATACCAACATAATCTTTGCCATTAGCTTTCACATTTGCAGTCTGACAGCATGAGTTTCTCTTGTTTACAGGTAATTAAGAAAAATTTTCCCTCACATTATAGATGTTGATATTCTAACAGGAATTTTAATATCACACACAGTAAAATAGGAAAAATAAACATAAAATTCTGCATGAAAAACATAAAAAAAATATTTACAAATGTATTTTATTTAATAAACTAAACTTATCTAATGTTAATGAAAGGGTGGTTTATGCTTCATAAATGAGGTCTTATTTCTTTTGGATACTATTTAAAACACACTGTGTAAGCATGTATCTGAACATAATCATGACATAACTGAAAGAAACTCTAAGTGACTGTGAAAGTGAAAGGCGCTCAGTTGTGTACAACTCTTTGTGACCTCATGGACTGTTTGGAATTCTCCAGGCCAGAATACTGGAGCGGGTAGTTTTTCCCTTCTCCAGGGGATCTTCCCAACCCAGGGATAGAACCCAGGTCTCCCACATTGCAGGTGGATTCTTTACCACCTGAGCCACAAGGGAAGCCCTAAAAGTGAAAGTGAAAGTGGCTGCAGAGCTTTTCAAAATCACAGTTTTTGAGGTCACTGGGGTATGGCCATATCTTTTCTAATCTTATAAGAAATATGAATTAAGCACATTGTTTTGGTGGAAGCTCAGAGGAGTAATTACATAGTTACAAATGAGCAAGCCTGAATCTATTACAAACAGTATTTAGCAATGTATGTCTTATTTCTGAAATACCCATTTGCATGCATAAAAATTACCAATATTTATATTCAAATAAAAACAATATAATTTATGATTGATGAATAATCTAAAGCTCCATACTCCTCCAGATACTTCTTTTAAGTCTGAGGGAAATGTATCCTGTTGAGAAATATCTGATGAAATCCAGCTGTATTTTATTCTCATTTCAATCTATCATCACAGAAAATATTGACTATTTTTCCCTTCAGACATGCAGCTGTCAACTATCCAACTATGGGCCTAGATTTACAATTTAGTTTTACTTCCTACCTATTCATTTTCATTTAAAACACTTGTTCCATGAAACTAGCATTTGCTGTGTGAAAAAGGAAAGCAGGATGTGCTATCTCATCAAACCTGTCAATGAATGTTCATGGGCACAGCAAATAATATTTGTTAAATTCAAGGGAATGTATTTCCACCTTAAGACACGGTAAAAATCACTATACATCTATGTGCATTGTATGCATGTTCAGTCATTCAGCCGTGTCTGACTCTTTGCAACCACACAGACTGTAACCCGCCAGGCTCCTCTGTCCATGGAATTTTCCAGGCAACAATATTGGAACAGGAGGCCACTTCCTTCTCCAGGGGATCTTCCCAACCCAGGAATCAAGCCCATGTCTCTTATATCTCCTGCACTGGCAGGTAGATTCTTCATCACTCTGTCAGTAAGTATTATTCCTATCATATTTATTATTCCAATAAAAAGATTTCTATTGTGTGCCAGCAGTTATAAGAATCCCTGTCCCTTCATTCCCCCACCCAAGTGCGTAAGCATATTCAGTCATGTCCAACTCTTTGTGACCCCATGGACTCTAGCCAACTAGGGTCCTTTGTCCATGGGATTCTCCAGGCAAGAATACTGCAGTGGGTTGCCATTTCCTTCTCTAGGGAATGTTCCTGACTCAGGGATCAAACCCTTGTCTCTTGTGTCTCCTGCATTGGCAGGCCAGTTCTTCACCCATCTGAGTCACCAGGGAAGCCCAACCCTAAGAGGCATATTCAAATACCTGCAAAGTGTTTCTGTTCACTTTGAAAGTAGGCCAAGTTACAAAAGATCCTGGATAGTTGTACAGACATTAAGATCTTTGGAAAACTTAAAGAGGCTTTGCAATCAGCAGCAGAGAGAGGATGTATTAGCGAAGACATGAAAGGATGCGGTGGTAAATTCCAATAGGCATCACCCAGAATAATAATATATATATATATATTGTTATATATATATAAATATAATATATATATATATTTCTCATAAAACAATTCTTGGTGATAGTTTAGGCTGATGGAACCATTCTCTTCAGTGTGGTTTTGTAAGAATCCTAGTTCCTTCTTTCTTTACAGCTCAGCTATCCCAGAGGATATCATTTGCAATAGATTCAGTCACTGGGTTGGGAAAAAGAGATTATAGAAGAGATACATTGGTTTCTTAAAAGACTTAGTTTAGAAATAGTGTATGTCAGTTCCATTTACTATCTACTGGGAAGGACTAATCATATAATCATTCATAATTGCAAGGGAACTGGGAAATACAGTTCTTGCCTAAGTATTCAGTTTCAAGCTACAACTCTCTACTATGGAGAGGAGATAGTTTTGGAGATAGCTTCTTGTCTCTGACACAGAGAAGTGTTTCTCTTCAATTGTTCTGGACATAAGAGGGCATTTTGTTGGTTTTATTTTATTGCTTGCTCATTTTTCTGGCTAACTATGTATATATGAAGGTCACAAAGACTAAGAAACTTATACTAGCAACTATAGTTTGTAATAAATCTATAAGCACCAAAAGTCAACACATAGCTCAGATCACTAAACACAGGAAGCAATTGTAACTCAACATTCCATACCACCTAGGGAAAAAAAAAAATATATGGATTTCTGTGAATAAGGTGAATGGGTCTTCTTAGAGTTTGGGATTAAGGTGGCATTCCAAGTGATGATACAGCAAATATTTTTTCTTTTTTCACTACATGTTTGTAAGATTCTGTTATTTTACTGTATACTAGGAATATTATTCTATGTTTTGAAAATTCTGATGATTCCAGGAGAAAATAATATGCCCCAAGAAATCATGCATGAAATGAATTATCTTCAGAAAGTAAATGCAAAATCTGGTTTAACATGGTGGCAATAAAGTCTGACTAACTAAGATGGTTTTAAAATTAGAAATGTTAATGTCCACCTGCCCTACTCTCTAGTCTCTTTTCTGCCAGCAGAAATACTCATTAAGTTCATAGTAGATTATTTTTGAACAATAAACACTCTTATTTCATAAGCTAAGAAGAGATGGAAGAGGGTTTATTTGCATCTCTGGACCAGATTTTGCTCAGATAGGACTCCAGCAACATGTACAAGCCATCTGCTCAGCCACACCAGCCAGGCCTCTATACCCAGAACTTTTCCTGCTGATTTTTTATCCTTTAGAAAATCGATGATGTTGATTATCATTTTCTTCTCATCCTATTTTTTTTTTCCTGGTTTTATTTTACTTTAAATAAAATGTGTTATCTTCCTCAAAGGTCATCTTTGACCTTCTCTGAAGGAGTAAAGGCAGTGGTCAGAGGGACTCCAGCATGGATAGGTACAATGTGCTCTGGAGAACCGTGATGCAGTTCTTTACTCTAGATTATGTCCATGCCTCTAGTTTCCTACTGCCTTTGGAACTCAACGATACCTGCTCGAGGACCACAGGACTTCAAAACTTCCTTACCACAGACTATGTGTATGCAGAAAAGACTCAATTTGTATTTTCTGGAAGGCATTCCAGCACATACCTCAGTTTCTTGCGGTGGAGCTTTCTCTTGCCTCCTGCTTGTGGTACCTAGGACATATCCATTCTTCAGTTCTGGATGAAAAGAAATTTTGATCAATAATGAAAGCTGTTTTTACTGTCATATATCTATATACTTGGGCTTCCCCGATGGCTCAGTGGTAAACAGTTCACCTGGCAACACAGGACACAAGAGATATGGGTTTGATTCCTGAATTGGGAAGACCCTGGGGAAGGAAATGACAACCCACACCAGTATTCTTGCCTGGAAAATTCCATGGACAAAGGAGTTCAGAGTCCATGGGGTCACAAAGAGTTGGACATGACTGAATGTGCAGGCACGCTCAGGGTCAGGGATACAGGGGCAGGGATTCTTATAACTGCTGGGACACAGTAGAAATCTTTTTACTGGAAATGTGATAAATGTGATATTAATATTAATGGTGATGCAGTGGTAAAGAATCTGCCTGCCAATGCAGAAGATATAAGACACAGTTTTGATCCCTGGGTTGGGAAGATCCCCTGGAGAAGGAAATATTCCAATATTCCTCCTGGAGAATCTCATAGACAGAGGAGCAGGGTGGGCTACAGTCCATGGGGTTGCAGAGTCAGACATGACTGAGCAATTGAGCGTGCCACATCTATGTACTTGCACTCAACAAGAGTAAACCTAAAGTCCACTAAGACATTTGTGTTTTCCTGTGAAAACTGATTCCTGTTAAAAAAAAACAAGACATCATGGTGTGCAAACTTCTTCTAGGCAAGTTGAAGGATGTTGGTTTTAGGAATAAATGGGAAATGTGTAAATCATCGAGTATTCTGGGGGTATTATTTAAATGGCAATATATGGAACATAAATTTAAAATTCAAAATTTTATTTATGATGATTTTTTTTTTTACCCTTTCATGTAAATCAATAGCCTGTGGCTGTTTTTTCTTCAGTGTACACCTTAGTATACCTTAGTGGTGGAAATGTAGTCATCCCAATAGCCCAAGTTTAAATTCAAGTTCTGCTCCTTACTTATTTACTTAAAGTTTAGGCCTATTACTTTTATTCTCTCTCTCTCTCTTTTTTTTTTTCAGATTGCCTACCTATATAATGCAGGTAATAATAAAAATAGCACATGACCCTTGCATTAAGTGAAATGAAATGTATTCCCACAAAGAGCCCAAAAATATGCCAAGGACATAATAAACTTTATTATTATTCTTTATTTGCCTAACAGTTTTATTAAAGTTAAAAGTACATAAGGAAGTATCATATTTACTTAAAAAGCAAGAATATAAAACTAGCAAATATTTACAAAAACAAACATTAACAATATATAATAATAAAAATGTTCTTTTAAATTATTGGAGGTCAACTCAACTTCAAGGCATTTTTTGAAAGTAAATCATTATTAATGTAGATATAAAAATCCACCACTTTTCATTTTTACAATGTTCAAAAAATAGTACAATTACAGGTGTATGTGGGATTTGAGGCAATTAAACCAAGTGTGAAATGAAGAAAAAAATGGATTCTGTAAATAAAATCTGAAATACCCATTTTATACATAGTAACAAACAAGTAGGTATAATTATAGCTATAATATAGTCTATTACCCAGGCTCTAAGACTTCACATTTAATTAAAATTTTCTCATTTATTCCATATTCTAACATTCATCACTGCCAGCTTTTGGTATAAGAACTTTTTAAGAAAGAAACTTCTATTTAAAGATGATTTTTCTCTAGTTAAGTAGGTGTTTCCATCAGCTTTTTCTTGTTTCACTGCTGAATGTGCATGAGATTTCCAGGATCATTAGACCTCTGAGAACAGAAACCACAATAAAAGGCTACAAGTAAAATGAACAGAAACAAAGGAACTCATGAAACAGGCAAATTGCATAAAAGAGATGGGAATTTATTTTAAAAGTAATAATCTGAGAAGAGAATCAAATATAAGTTGCTGTAAAAAGGAAAAGTCCGAAAATTAAAGGAGCTCTCAGGAATTAAAAGAAATATAAATTTTAAAAATCAAAACTTTAATACAAGGTAGGAAGGTAGAAGGATAAAGATAATGAAATTCTCTTCCAAATTAAAGACAAGCAAAGCATAGAATAGTGAGAGAGAAAATATAAGGAAGTTGAGAATCAATATAGGAATTCAAGCATGCATTTTTTGAAATTGAATTAAGAAAAAGAAAAACTAAAGGAAAAGATACCATAGAAATAATGTAACAATATACTCAGCATAAACTTGCATGAATTTTTCTATGCATATGTGCTCAGCATAATGTATATTAAAAAAAAAAACTTCATTAAGCCATGTAATTGTTAAATTGAAAGATGGAGTGACAGAGAGAGAAAAAGTGAGAGAAAGCTTTAAAAGTAGGAAAAAAAGGCAGGAGGGGTGATCACAAAACTTTTTGAACATAAGTATCCTAACAGCAACACTGAGAGCTAGAAGAAAATGAAAAAAATATCTCAAAATTAAGACGGGAAATTGATTTCAATTCTGAGTTATGGATTCAAATAAGTCATCAATTTTGAGAGTGGGATAAAGAAAATTTTAGATAAGCAAGTCACCCAAAATTTCACTCCTGTGACCTCTCTTGTAGGTGAAAACAACAAAAATCAGTGTTTAAATCACAGAAAAGGAAAATTTAAGGTTCTGAAAACAGACCATTTGATAAAAAAAAATGATAAGGAGATTCATCAGAATGAGAGTCAAGAGAATTGGAGCATCCTTGCATGCATAGCTGCTCCAGATTTGAGCAAGACAACAGCTCACAAGGAAGGGAGAAAGTGTATGTCGTGAACAGACTAAGGGGTGGGGGAGGTTTCTTTGGAGTTCTGTACTGAGAAGCTGTTTTAGACTGTTGGACAGCGTGAAGAACTAGCAGTAGGTACATAGAGAAATGAACATATAAATAAGACCTAATTGATTCTTGGAAAAATGAAAAAGTAGAACTGAGCAAATGTAAATATAAACACAGTGAATCACTTGACTCAGAGTAAATGATATCTATTTGGTCATAATATTGTAAATGCTGAAAATCAACTTGGCCAGAAACTGTGATCTAACTATATTAGGCAGAAGCAGGGGACAGTATTGTTCTTGAGCTGATTAAACCATAAAGACAAGTCAAGAGATTATGCTTAGCAATGTTAAATAAAAATAGCAAGGTAAGCATTACCATTTAAAAAAATAGAAGTAAATACCAGGTAAGAGTGCAATATAATAATACAAAAATGATATAATAATCAGGACTTCAGTGTTGGTGGATAGTTCACTTACATCTTACTAGGATCTTTTTACTTTTAAACTTGGTCAATGTATTAGCTTAAATATACATATATATTTAATATGTATATTTCTCCTTTATATCTGGCTTAAATAAAAGCAGACCTCCCATTCCTCAGTGGTTCCAAGAAGGGCACTGCCAAACTTATTTGCTCTTCTGAGTCTTAGTTAATTATCCCCTCTATGGGATGAGGAATAAGTGAACACTAGCAGATTCTCCAAATGTGGCTAAGAAAGCATGCAGAGAGCCATTGCCTTGACAGGAGGGATAAAGAGCGAAGGCAAATCACTTCCAAGTTGTCAGGGACCCGAATTAGAACTGGAACAGATTTTTAAAGTGTGAGCCAAGGAGTTTTGTGGATTTTTAGCATGGGTTTGACAGAGCAGAGTGGCCAGTTTCCACTTGTTCCATCAGTGCTCCTTGCTTATGGCCAGAGGAGAAAAAAAAAAAAAAAAAAGATTGAACATTTGACTGAATATTTTCTAAAATACATCTTGGAATTCATATACTACAGTAAAGGTCAGAAAACTATACCCTGTTGGCCAAATCTCACCCTTTGCCCATTTGTATATGGTCATTTACACTTGTCATATGGTTGAAAAAAATTCAAAAAAAGAATATTTCATAATATATGAAAATTATTTGAAATTCAAAGTTTAATGCTGGCAATTAAAACTGTATTGGGACACAGCCATTTCCAACCATTTACTTATTGTCCCTGGATGCTCCTGCACTCTAGCACAGTTTGAGATGTTTCCCAAGAGACTGTAAGGCTCACGGTCTAAAATATTGACTATGAAACCCTTTACAAAAAGAGTCTGCCAACCCATGTACTGAAAGAACATATATTATCTCATCAAAATGTTAAAGTTTTTGGTCTCTCCCATTGCTGAGAGAAAACAGCAATGTTGATAATAGTGAAATTGCTGAACAAGTTATGAAAATTAGTTGCAACAAGCCTCCATAGTTTAAACTCTTACAGTCATTTGACAAGTTTAGCAGATAGAGCTCACCCCAAATCAACTATCACAGATTTTGGAGAGAGTTCAATCTTCACTCTATCTAGATGAACTTAGCTACCCTGGAACTGGAGATTCATGTGAACTAGCAGTTCTGTGGACTGTGATTAAATTCTCAAAATTGAACCTTTGAGAACCAAGGTTATAAAACAACCACTCTGTCGATGTGGATGTCCTGTGCAATTGGTCATTGTTTAACTAACTAGCTTGCATTAGTGTCTCCCAAATGGAGAAAGTGACTTATTCAGTTGGTGACTCCAGACAAGCAAACAGAGATTTAACTGGAGAAGAATCTTAGGAAAGAACAAAAAGAAAATATGATCTGTAGACACTCTGAACTTCTCAGTTACCTTTCCCCTGTCATTTGGAAGTCATTTGAAAGTCAGGGAGTCAGATAATTCAAACTGAAGCAACATTGACAAATTCCTCTTGGAGAGGAATAGGACTCATAGTTTAAACTGAAAATTACTATCTCAATTTTTTTTTTATGTTCAGTAATTTTCAAGCTGGAATCAAGACTGCCAGGAGAAATATCAATAGTCTCAGATATGCAGATGACACCACCCTTATGGCAGAAAGCAAAGAACTAAAGATCCTCTTGATGAAAGTGAAAGAGGAGGGCTGGTGCACTGGGAAGACCCAGAGGGATGGGAAGGGGAGGGAGGCGGGAGGGGGGATTGGGATGGGGAACACATGTAAATCCATGGCTGATTCATGTCAATGTATGGCAAAAACCACTACAATATTGTAAAGTAATTAGCCTCCAACTAATAAAAATAAATGAAAAAAAAAGTGAAAGAGGAGAGTGAAAAAGTTGGCTTAAAGCTCAATATTCAGAAAACTAAGATCATGGCATCTGGTCCCATCACTTCATGGCAAATAGATGGGGAAACAGTGGAAACAGTAGATGACTTTATTTTGGGGGGTTCCAAAAACACTGCAGATGGTGAGTGTAGCCATGAAATTAAAGGATACTCACTCCTTGGAAGGAAAGTTATGACCAACCTAGACAGCATATTAAAAAGCAGAGACATTCCTTTGCCAACAAAGGTCCACCTAGTTAAAGCTATGGTTTTTCCAGTAGTCATGTATGGATGTGAGAGTTGGACTATAAAGAAAGCTGAGTGCCGAAGAATTGATGGTTTTTAACTGTGGTGTTGGATAAGACTCTTGAGAGTCCCTTGGATTGCAAGGACATCCAACCAGTTCATCCAAAAGGAAATCAGTCCTGACTATTCATTGGAAGGACTAATGTTGAAACTGAAACTCCAATACTTCAGCCACCTGATGCAAAAAGCTGACTCATTTAAAAAGACCCTAATGCTGGGAGGGATTGGGGGCAGGAGTAGAAGGGGACAACAGAGGATGAGATGGTTGGACGGCATCACCGACCTAATGAACATGAGTTTGAGTAAACTCCAGGAGTTGGTGGACAGGGAAGCCTGGCGTGCTGCAGTCCATGGGGTCACAAAGAGTCGGACGCGACTGAGCGACTGAACTGAACTGACTCAGTGAGCATAGCCTCCAGCATTAGAGCACACAGATCCCAGGCCTTTCTCTCCAACCACCACTGTCTTTAGCTATAAATCTGTGACTACGCCACTCAGAAAACAAAAGTTCATTAGGAAAATGCATTGGTGTTGGACAGGAAGACAAACAGACATGCATGCCCCCACACATATTGGTTTGTTAATTCACTCAACAAATGTTTTCTGAATACCACTGTGTACAGGGCAACATAATAATTTAGAAGTGAAGGTACATCAATTGGGTACTGTTATAATTGGAGATGTACTATTGGAACAGATGAGGAAGAAATCTCTTGGCATCTTTTATAATTCTGGACTCAGCCTTCTCCAAGGCTGTCAGCTCTAGATCTGCATTTCCTTAGTATAACTATATGGATAAATTATGAAATGAGAGAAAATGGAATTCAAGGAGAAAAAAATGTAGTGAAATTTAAATAATAAAACTTTAACATTCTAAGATAAGACAAAGATCCCAATAATTATATTTGTGGAAGTATGAGCAGAAATCTATGGGGGAGAGATATGAAAATGTCCCATAGCAGGCAAAAAGAAGATGATGCATTTCATATTTGTAGGGTAAATATAGCTAATACACTCAAAAATTGTAAGTATACTTTTTCAGATTTCTGTATACTTGTTATGATGACTCACTGTGATATATAAAGGACAGAGCTGGTTTATGTATGTTGAACATCATATTATATTCCTATCTAACTCTATGAGTTTCAGACATTTTTACATGCATCTATATATCTCTGTATTGTTCCATTAATACTCACAACTTCACTTTAGCTTGCTCCTGTGATCATATAAAGAAAGTTCACATATACTTTTTATTTTAATTTTATTTGAAATTTCTGACATAAATATTATGATGTCAGATTTTTAAGGTTTTTATTTGCCTAAATCTGTTGATGACTTTCTTAATTTTAAGTTTTAAAGTCCTTTAGTCTTTGATGTGGGCTGTGTAGTTAAACATATTTGGTCTCCTAAAATGAGTTCATTTTTCTCTTAAGAGATAATCTTATCATAAACAATGTAAAAATGTATTTGTTAAACTTTTTTTTTTATATTTTATGTTGCATATTTCCCATAGATATATACCTATTCATTGACTAGTTTAATTCTTCCAATTGACCTTTTGGGAATCAAAGGCATTCCTAAATTTTTGTGCCTGTTTTCTTTACTCATGAATAATAACTTGCCTTAATATACAATTAATTAATCTCAGTCTTTCCTGCCTCAGAAATCTTCAGGCCCTGCTCCTTTGACAACTGCATTTAATACCTCCCTTACAAGGTTGAAGAAAGGCATGAGTTTACATTTTGTTTTATAGGGGACCAGATTCTTCTGAAATGATCTATGAATTTTATAGATTCTTTCTAAAGTTTAAGTTTGGTATCTATCTATTGACTACTTATCTATATCTATCTACCAATCTCTCTATCATCTATCTACATAGTCTTCTCTTTGCTTTTCTCAGAACAATTTTAAAACTCATGGCTTCATTAAAACTAGAAAAAGCTTCTTAAAATTTTGACTTGCTGTTTTTGTTAATTCTCTTGGTCAGGGAAACCAACCATTACTATGTTTTCCATTGATTATGCTCCCAAATTATGATTTTGTCTTTATGACTTTAATTAATTTGCAATTTATCTCAAACATTTGAAAGATTTTTCTCAGACATGTTCTCAATGTGATTTGTTTTGGTGTTTTAATTCTGCTCTTTTCTGTTCCTGATCATGTTTTCAAATTGCTAAATAGTGGACCCATTTTAATTCTTTTTATAAATTCTCTTTTCATTGCATTTTATTGCTTTATCACTTTTTGTCTGAAAGTGGTTTTCTTTTTTTGAGAATTCCTGACAGGATGCTGTTTTAGCCTGCAATTTCATTTTATTTCTGTTGCAATATATCCAACACGTTATTCATCTCTATAGTGTCTGACATTTCCCTTTTCCCATTTTTTTCTGTACTTGAAAAAGAATTATGTAAGATTCACTTTTGCTGTGTGTTATTTTCAGTTTACTTATCTTTGAAGAGGCACAGTTTTTTGTGGGCTTAGTCTTTTATCAAAACTCTTGTAAGTGGATACATTTTTTTTGCTGTATTTATATGGGAAATTTTTTATAATTCTCATAGATACTGTAACTGTGTGGTCTTGGGTTGATTTTATATACTGTATTCAGTACTTGGGATGTCTTAGATTTGCAGGAGGAGAGGTAGTAAGAAAATGAACACCCTGGAACATTGTATTCTAGGATATGTACATTTTATAAAATTTATAAATTTTATGAAACTTGTATACTGTAGTTCCATTAAGCCCAAGTCACACTCTGTCCAATTGTGAGAGTATGCTGAATATGATCTAACCTTTATTAGCACTTTCTAAAAGGAATTTATTTTCTCAAAAAGCCTGTCTTTGGTCAGAAGTTCTTACCTTCATGCTCTCCTATAAGCTATGTTTTGCAGATGATATGAACATCAACAAAGTTCCAAACCATATTTTTGTTCCCTACAAACCAGCAAAAAAAAAAAAATATATATATATATATAAAATAAATTTCAAGACAATGAGGAGG
The DNA here is from genome assembly GCF_019320065.1 of Cervus canadensis. Taxonomy (NCBI): domain Eukaryota; kingdom Metazoa; phylum Chordata; class Mammalia; order Artiodactyla; family Cervidae; genus Cervus; species Cervus canadensis. The sequence continues at coordinate 45,969,685 of NC_057401.1, read as the reverse complement.
TAAAATACCAGTCATAGCTTGTTAATTACCTATTATTCCATTTTAAATAAACTATCACACAACTTATAGGTATTATGAAAATTGGTGTTATACTTTTGTTTCAGCGATAAACTTTCTTTCTCCCTATCATGGGTAAAATATAATGTGAACTCACAATGTTAAATACAAGTTTTCCCTGTTTTCTCTAACTAGACATATGCTTCAAAGTATGGGAATTATCCCCTTTTATGACATTATGACTTGGCTTTTTATGACATTGTCTGTTTTAGATACAATTGAATATGAAGATGCAGTCATACTTCAGTCATGTTTTTATTTGAAGTAGTTTCTATATTTCAGTAGTCAGAGATTCCTTTCTTCTGTGTTATTAATTTAAAGAGTAAACTCAAACATTTTTAAAAAGAAAGTAATTCTATGAAATTGAAGATCATGCTATCTTAGTACATTTTTACAATAAAATGAAATTTTCTTTTAAAAATTTAACATCTTTTACCACTTACATTTGTTTACTTTTATTTTTATTTTTACTTCCTAAGAAAGGAAATGTACAATCATCACAAATATGTGGTATAAAAGGGTTGCTGTTTTCATATGTAACTGGAATAAGTAAATTTTGGAACCTGGATGGGAAAGACAATGATTAAATACACTAACAGTAATTTTTGATAGAGAAGCATCCTCTGAAGAGAAATAAAATAGAGATTGAAGAGTTTCAAAAAGGAATGACTCAGATGGTAAAGAGTCTGCCTGCAATACAGGAGACCTGGGTTCAATCTCTGGGTTGGGAAGATCCCCTGGTGAAGAGAATGGCTACCCATTCCACAACTTTTGCCTGGAGAATTCCATGAACAGAGGATCCTGATGGGCTACAGTCCATGGGCTTGTGAACAGTTGGATACAATTGAGCAGCTAATACTTTATGAAGGAAAGTAAAACTTGAGAGCTTGACTGAACTATAAAAGGAGATATTTAAAATCAACCATTCATAATTTTATTGTTTAATTTTTCTAAGGACAGTTTCCATGATAGTCTTAAAAGGGAGAAAGATACCTTTGGGTATTAGCATATACCTTTATCTCCTAACCCCTTTACCTCTCCCTTCTTTCCACCTGAAGTTGAAGATGGATCAGCCATCATGTGACTAGAAAGAGCAAACACTTGCCAAAGGAGGCCAAACAGAAAGTTTTATAAGTAAATCTGAAAATACACAGATATTCTGTGGAAAAAAGCAAAATAAAGCTTGTTTTCAGGGGCAGAAACAAGAGAATTTTACTCTGGAATGATGAGCAGAATAATAGCCCTCCAAGACTCTTAAGTCCTGATCCCCAGAACTGTGAACGCTACTTGGCTAAAGGATTTTGAAGATTTAACTGTTAAGATCTTTGAGATCATCCTGAATTAGCGGGGCGGGGCTAGTCTAATCACATGGGCCTCCTAGCTGTGGTGAGAATGAGATCTGATTGTGAAAAAGTAGTCAGAGATGCAATGCTGATTTTGAAGATGGAGGGAAAGAGCTATAAGTCAAGGAATCCAAGTCAAGTCAAGGAAGTCAAGGAATCCAAGACCGATTTTTGTTGTTAAGTTGCTAAAAGTCATGTTCGACTCTTTGAGACCCATGAACTGCATTACGTCAGGCTTCCCTATCCTTCACTATCTCCCAGAGTTTGCTCATATTCATGTCCATTGAGTCAGTGATGCTATCTAACTGTCTCATCCTCTGCCTCCCTCATTGGAAAAGACCCTGATGCAGGGAAAGTATTGAAGGCAAAGTGACCTATAGGAGCTAGAGAATTCAAGACAACTGATTCTCCCCTAGAGCCTTCAAAAAGGAATGTAACCATGCCAACACCTTACTTTGACCCCACTAAGATCTGCGATTGATTTGTGCCCTAGAGCAGTGTAAGATAATAAATGTGTGCCATTAGAAGCCAATAAATTAGTGGTAATTTTTTACAGCAGCTACAGAAAGCTAATACACCTGGTAAAACTTCCAAATGAACAGTCAGAGGCAATACTTCTGTTCAAACACAAAGAGACCCTCCCCCCAAAAGAAAATGCTATCCTGTTGGCATTCCAGACATATTTCATTTCCATCTCCTGCTTTGTCCTTAACTACACTCTTCAGGAGGCTTGGGGATAAGAAAATTGATATCCACACTTGTTGGGAAAAGAGATAGTAAAGCTAGACTCCATAGAGATGATTTCAGGGGAGAGGGGACATGTCGGGACAGGACCAGATGACATATATTTTACAGATTTCTTTGGACCACCACAAATAGGGGGCTTATCTTGGAAGAAGAGACACATCCATGCAGCGAAATTGTTATAAACATTTGGCACTGTGTCCCAGCACCTGCTCTTCTCTTCCATAAGATTTGCTATACTGCCACAAAGATAGCTCTTCTACAGGCTTCATTCCTCCAAGGTAGGAAGCGAGATATGGGGCATGTTTTTCATGTCCATTTTGGCAGGCTGGATGGTGTTTATTATGGCTTGTTTGTTAATTCTGATAACAGTAGAATACCCTGCCCGGTCTCCCTGTGGCTTGGCCCTGCCTCAGACCCACACCCCACCAAACAACAAGACAGACATAGTACATTTCAAATCCTAGGGCACTGGACTTTTATGTGTTAGAGAAAAAATATGGGTTATCTGAAATCCTTTTTATTTCATTTTTTATGTTGTATTGCAAATAGCAGATGCTGTTCAATGTTTATAATACAATAAATTTCTGAGTTTCCTTATAAATAATATTTCCTTCTTTTTGATTCCTCTTTTGAAGAGAGTTGCAGGTATAGGAATTTTTAAGATTGACTTTTAAAACCACTGTCTTTTCCAGAAATTTAAGCAAGCTTGTGAAATTGTGCCTGTAATAGGAAAAACAACTCTTTCTGTACCGACCTGTCATGATTTCTAAATTATCTGAACTTCTCACTATTTCCATTGAGAAAGGTGAAACTATCTTGACCAATGGATATTCAGAAGTCATTAAGGAGTATGTCACTGGGTCAACATGATAACCACGGTGAACAAAAATTTAGGTGTGAAAATAAAACGTGAAGAACAAAGAAATGATGCAAATGTCACATGTCTATTTTGACGTATCTAAAGGGCTGACCAAGATTCAGAAGATTTCTTATATGTATACTTACATAATCAAAATTAATTTTTTTTGTTCTATTCATGCTTCCTAACATTTAACTTTCAGTCACACTAAAAACATGGAAGTTAATACATTTTAGATACTTTATAAATGTAAAATGCACTATAAAACATTATTCTGGGAACAAGATTATGCTGCATATATGTGTGTAGATAAATATGAAGCATCTCCTGGACTATCTCTTGTAAAGCATCTGAAATGGATGTTGTCATTGCCCCTGACACAAACAACTTAATCAAATCCCAGTATAGCTTCAAGTGAAATAAACATTGTACTAAAAGAAAAAAGAACTGTCTAAAACAATTGCTGCATTTCTAAAAACAGAAGATTATTTTCATCAGGTTTCACTGGTGATTAACACTGAACACATTGTGGGGAGTACGTCTGTTTCAAATCCCACCCTGGTGTAGAGAATTTGACACCAGATGGTTTCATACTAACAAGGAATTAACAATTTGTGGGTTGTTAATTGTTCCATTATAAAAGTATTCCAGTGAAGTAAATAAGAAATGCATTTCCATGGCATACAGCTGAAGACACAATTGGAGACTAAACCAAAATGTGAATAAAAGTTTTGGTAATGGCTTCCATGTGAGGGAAAAGGCAGAGCAGAGCACTGTTTTATTCAAATAACTGTTTTTTGTGGATTTTTTTTGTTTTTATTTTTATTGTTTTGCTCTTTGGAGTTTTTAAAAATTATAATCACTACCACCATAATTTAAACATATATAAAATATTAATAAAATAATACTCTATTGTATTAAGTATATCTTCTTACACATTTTAAGTGTCATCAATTTTACTTTTTGACTTGTAGCTATCCTGTATTAATCCTGTTTGACAACACTGAGAATATTAGGCATTGCATTTGATGATAATGATAGAGACAAGAATCTGACTTCAAACATTTTAAAATCATGGTGAAGTTTTTTATTATAACTATTTTTAATTTTAAAAAATTACATAAAATTACAGGAAGTAGAACCCTTAATGAAGGACTAGAAGAAAAGTTCTCAAATTTTTGTGTTTTAGGACACTTCTGTACTCTTAATATTTATTGAGGACACAAACAAATTTGCATAATTGCTTGTATCTTAATATTTAGTGGATGATAAATTAAAATAGATATTTAAAGATGCCAATCAATTCATTAAAAAATTTAACACAATACATGCTAACTTTAATAGTGTATCTTTCTAAAAATATATTTTCTAAACCAAAAGTAATTGGTGAGAAAAGTAGTATTATTCCACATTTTAAAAAATCTCATATATTTGTTTTATTAGAGGATCGCTGGATTCTTATAAAGTCCTCTGCATTAAATATGTTTTAATGTGTTTATATAGTTGAAGTATATGAAGGAAATTCCCAATCTGTAGTTGGGAAAGGGAGGGTTACTTTACCAAAGATAAAGACAAAATTAGTGAAGGCTCTTTGTTCATGAGTTGCCTAAGGGGACCCATCTGTGGCCATCTTTTCAGCAGGGTTCCTGAAGGGAAGAGTCAGTTTGTGAAGGAATTGGAGGAAGGAGATCCTGAGACAGTCTTTGGCTGGCAAGTGTTCTATAAGAGTGGGGTGATTGGAAATAGTGAAAAGATTCTAAATGGTTTGTAATTTTTCTGTCCTTGGTTGGTTTCGAGTGAGCAGAAGAGCAATTTGGAGAGATTTCAAAAGAAGAAAAAGCTATTCAGTCTGTAAGACTGAAGAGTTCTCCATGACCAACCAATCAGATTTATTCAGGTAACAATTTAATTCCAACATGAGCATCTTGGGGAAGGCACCTCCATCTTAACTTCATCAGCAAAGGAAAATGTAGATGCTTGTGGATCATGAAGAAATCGTTGGTTACATCATTAGGTTCCTGAAGTAGCAGCAGTGATGTGAATGCTGACAGCATATCAGATTGCAAGTCAAGTCAAAATCCTGTTAGCAGTTCACCCTGCAGACCTACGGTGGTCATGGTGGCAGTGGTGATTTCTCCAGTTTCTACCTGTGATTCTTGGTGTTGGCTCTAAATGTTTTCTGACGGTCATTTCAAAGTAACTTCGAGCTTCCCCATGCCCTTTTAAACTATTTTTATAATTAATTATCTAAAATCAAATTCCTCTTTCAATGAAGTCTCTTGTCGGAAACAGATAACGCTTCATGTTGGATCATTCTTATATTGGGCATAACTGAGAAACATCTCACATGAGATGTCTCAGTGATAATAGAACCCTACAATCAACACAAAAAACGCACACATCTTACTACTTTCTGTGTCTAAGTTTCATGGGTCCAAGTCATAAAAGACAAAATTGCTTTCAAGGTACATGATTATTTTAAGTGGTGTTAAATACAGAACACTTGCTTAATTTGATACATTGATCTCCTCTGTCAAGAGAGTCTCCTAAGCTTCAATGTAATATTTAAAGGCACACTGAGCAAAATGCATTTTATAGTTGAGGTTGGGCTAGCCTCATAGGAGGAATTCTGCCTAAAAGTTAAAGACTGCTGAGAACTCCATGAAAGCTATAGAAATTCCTGTGGCTTTATTTATTTGCTATTTCAGGAGTTTTCAAAAATGAAAATATATAAATAATTGATAAGTACTACAGTTTGTGCCAGGCATCAGTTTGCTGTACTTAGAAGGCATTTATTGGCAGAGATTGACAAACACGTCATTAAAGAAAGAGTTGCCTTAGTGCTCACCGATTGTTGTTCAAAGGTATGAGCCCACAGGTTTGATGGAGTTGAACCTTATTCTTTTTTAAAATCTCTCTGTGCATAACATTTATTAATTCATTTTTATTGATCTAATAAATCACATTAGAGCATTTTCTATGTGTCTGGAATCAGAGTCCGTGTTATCCTGGAAACTGGGAAAAGTGGTTCTCACTCCTACTTATTGAATTGCTAAATCTTCCCTCTCATTCCTTTCCAATTTCCTGTCTTTGGGGAAATTGAAGTGTGCTTTGAAGTATAAGTTTGAATCAGTTTCAAGTTTTGTTAAGAGAATCTTTGTTCTAATCACATGTATTTGGGGGGAGGTAGGGAGGGGTAATAAAATACTTTGGAATTAAAGGGAGTGGGCTTAAATCGCACACACATAGTTATTCCTTTACTCTGAACAGATTCAGTTGCTACGTCCATAAAACTGTATCAATAAGAGGCAGTATGAAATAACAAATAATTGAATAAGATCTTGAGAGCTGAAATTATATGTGTTAATTATTGTTATTACTAGTAAATTACCTTGAGGGATTGCTATTTAAATAAAAGAGCAAAGTTGTGAGGATATGTTCTAAATACATCAGCAATGAAGCTTATTTGTCAGAGGATGTACCTTATTGAAACTTTGGACAGGAATTTGAACCTCATTTTACCTAGGATGAAAAAGAAAACTCGATAACTCCCTAAAAGTACATCCAAAAAAGAGGGCTTTTCTCTAGCTTCTCTGTACATGTGTGTGTGTGTGTGTGTGTGTGTGTGCGCGCGCATGCACGCGACTGTGTGTCTGTCACCTGTGTGAAAGATGACAGAAGCAGATAAAGCTACTGGAGTTTTCTAAAAATAAAATGCACTGCAGAAAAGCTCTGAGATCTTACTGGGAGTGCCAAAATATCAGTGCATCAGAAGGCAAGAGGATAAAAAGGGTATAAAAATTATATTTCCTTAAACTTCACACTTTCCTGGAACAATGTACAGAAGAGAGCAGCACTGCCAAATAAGATCTAAACTTGAAATGCCAATGTCTCTCGAAAGCAGTTTTTCAAGATGGTATTTTAGGGTGAAAGGTCAGCCTTCCCTTCCTAGTGTTCCTTTATCTTATCTATGTGGCTGTTAAATCTGAAAATAATAATTTGGAAACTCGATTCAAGCATAAGCAAATAGGGTATTTTAAATCTCAACATCAGACCCAAGTCACCCCTCGTGTTTTTCTCCCTAAACGTGCTTTTAGGCATCTACCAGTTCATAATTTGAATTCAAACCTGTTCCTCTATAAAGCCATCATCAGCTCAGCAGAATAACTCCCTCTTTATCACAGGAATTCCAGGAGCATTTATTTGTGGCAATTCTCAAATGGCTGCTTTGAGAGTCCTGAATGACTATAATAAAGCTTTGGAGTCTGGGCCTCTATTTGTCAGGAAGAATTAGCAGAATGCTGGGGAGCTCTTTATAGACTTTAATCTGAGATAAAGAATGTGACCAGTAATTAGAATTTAAATCCTTTCCAACATGTTCTCATTCTTGATATTACATTTAACTCAATAGCCTCTGTACCCTGTGGATCTTCCTCAACCTCACTACTTAGTTTAATCCAGCTATTATATCCTCCATCTCAGTGCTTCCTAGACTTTTACTTTAATACTCAGGGAATTGTGTGCCTGATCAGGCAGCTTTCCTTTGGAGAAAGACTGTTGCCAAAGGAGAAAGATGTGTCATTTGTAATTTGCAACAACTATGACACATTGGGTGTTTCCCAGGTGGCGCTAGTGGTAAATAACCTGCCTGCCAATGTAGGAGACTCAAGACACACGGGTTCCATCCCTGGGTCTGGAAGTTCCCCTGGAGAAGGGAATGGTAACCCACTCTACTATTCTTGCCAGGGAAATCCCATGGACAGAGGAGCCTGGAGGATTATAGTCCATAGGGTCCAAAGAGTTGGACCCGACTGAAGTGACTTAGCATCATGTATGACCATTAGTCAAGTAACTCGAATTCTTTGTCAATGTGATCTGCAGATCAAAATTTTGACTAAAGCATGAGAGTGTGGTGGATTGTGTATATTTCTGTGTATACATATATATTATAAAAATAATAAGCTGCATATTAAAATTCCATATATGTACACATAACATATGGGCTGCCAAGGCAGTGCCAGTGATAAAGAATCCACCTGCCAATGCAGGAGATGCAAGGGGCTCAGGTTTGAACCCTGGCTAGGGAAAATCCCCTGGAGTAGGCAATGGCAACCTGTTCCAGTATTCCTGCCTGGAAAATTCCATGGACAAGAGAAGCATGGAGGGTTACAGTCCATGGGCTCACAAACAGTTAGACACAGCTAAGCATGCACACATACACACACATATGCATAATTTTTTATATATATATAAAGTTTTAATTTTGTGTGTTCTGGGGGACACAATAACTATGTGTGTAAAGTTTAATGAATTTCCAAATAGTTATAAATGGCTTCCATATCTGTGGTATGGATTGTTCAATACTCCCAAATCTCTCATGTTTGACAATTAGACAAGGCAATCCTTTCTGATATATATTCTAAGCAAAAATTTTCAATGTTTGTGCTGTAATAGTTGGTGTATTGTCTGCCTTCCTACTAGATACAGAGTTTTGAGGTCAGAGTCTAAATCATTTATTTCTATTATCTTGAAACTAGAATTTAATCATATATGTGTGTGTGTGTGTGTGTGTGTATGGGCTTCCCTGGTAGATCAGCTGGTAAAGAATTTGCCTGCAATTCAGGAGACCCCTTTTCGATCCCTGGTTCCCTCGGTCGGGGAGATCCTCTGGGTGACAACCCACTCCAGCATTCTTGCCTGGAGAATCCCATGGACAGAAGATCCTGGAGGGCCACAGTCCACGGGATTGCTAAGAGCCGGAGAAGACGGAAGCAATTGAGGACAGCACAGCACGCATCTATATAGATATAGATCTATATACAGATATAGATATATAGATATTTGAACAACTAATTGTACATATTTAAAAAAAAATCCCACCCAGATCAGCTATGTTTCATCTTTTTGTTCCAGGCCTCTTATTGCCAGTCCTATCCTCTTCACCCTATATCTCTCCCTCCCACACCCCAGAGGAACTGCTCTGGCTGGAGGCCATCTCTGAGCGACCTTTGCTTCCCTTTGTCTTGATCACTCCTCTCCAGTCAAACAGTTGCCAGGTCCCTCCTTTCCGGATAAAAGTCATTATAATTAATCTTCTCTTCATTACTGTGCCAGTGTTCTTGCATAAGATCTAATTAAATTATTAAAATATTGAATTAATATATGTTAATTCTGAAGAAATTAGTCATTTTACTTTAAAAATCCAGTGCCGTGGAAAACATGTCTTTTCTAATATATACTTATAATTAGCATCTAGAATTTCATTATTACACCTAAACATTCCTCCATTTTTGAGTTGTCTATGTTTTAAAAATAACAATAATTTAATAACTTGAGTGTCAACATTATTAATGCTATCATCATTGACTGCAAAATGCCTTCAGGCTTTTTTTTCCCTATGTTTTCAGCAGAAATCATACAAATAAGATCCTGAATGAACCTCAAAATATATGTGATAAAGCCTTGATAGAGCTTCCCTGGTAGCTCACTCAGTAAAGAATCTGTCCGCAATGTGGGAGACCTGGGTTCTATCCCTGGGTCAGGAAGATCCCCTGGAGAAAAGAATAGCTACCACTCCAGTATTCTTGCCTGGAGAATTCCACGGACAGAGGAGCCTAGTGGACTACAGCCCATGGGACCACAGAGTCGGACATGACTGAGTGACTAACATACACACACACACACACACATACACACACACACACACACACACACATACACATACGCACACACCTGATAAATGGGGTAGAGGATGTAGAGATTGGACTGCTGTGACCTCTCTCCTTTGTTCCACAGGAGCCACCATAAAACATTAGTCTCTGAGGAACATGTTTTAGAAACTGTTGTAAAAAACTGACACTTCTCTAAAGGAGTTGTGAGTAAGCTATGAATATTTAGAAATTTACAGAGAAACTATTTAGAAAATTAGCTACAAGCAAGTAATTGCTATTTGTAGCAGCTAAGTTCTATAAATTACCCACAAACACTGAATTAGCAAATATCAAACTATCTACTCCTAGGGGAAATTGAGGCTCGGTTAGTGTATCTGGTCACAATATTTTCATCAGCCACTCAAATATAACCTTATTTTGTGTATGCTTCTGTTCAAAGACACCTTTTTGAATACACAGTTGACCCTTGAACAATACAATTTGAACTATGTGGATCCGCATATATCCATAGTTTTTTTTTTTTTTTCCAATAGTCAACACTACAGTAATTTACTTTTGAAATAGTAGATACTGCTATTGTAAATACTACTATTTTCTACTGTAAGTACTATATGATCTGTGGTTACCTGAATTTTTGGATACAGAACCAAAGTATGGAGGGTCAACTAAAAGTTATAATGTGTATTTTTTACTTCACTGAGAGTGGGTGTTCCCAGTCCTCTGCTTTGGTCAAGGGTTTCAGCCATATATTGTTGACTCATTAACACTGAACTCACAGCCAACTGCTTTAACTGATGACTGAACAAATCTTATTAAACACACATATTTTCTTTGTAAGGAATATCATAGCCTTCTTGAGCTCTGGAATACTAGATTGCACTCCACCTCTACACTTGGGAGTGCATTTTAAACAACAAAATGACCTAAAAAAGAGTATGAAAGTTTTAAAAATGTAAATGGGGCTCAAGTAAAGTGAAAGTCACGCAGCTGTGTCTGACTCTTCGCGACCCCATGGATTATACAGTCCATGGAAATCTCCAGGCCAGAATACCAGAGTGGGTAGCCTTTTCCTACTCCAGGAGATCTTCCCAACCCAGGGATAGAACCCAGGTCTCCCACATTGCAGGCAGATTCTGTACCAGCTAAGCCACCAGGGAAGCCCAATGTGGCTTAAAATAGACTACAAATAGGACACTGATTTACTATGAGAGCTGACACAAGGAGGCAGAGCCTGTTCAACTTAAATAGGGACTCAAATTTTTCACTGATATTGTTCATGCTTGCAAATGATGGAGAAAGGACCATGGTCACTGATTTGAGGATTCCAAATATATCTTAGTTAGTAGGCAAACTGGTAAATATGAATTAATGAATAACAAAGATAGATTGTAATCAGTTTCTTGTAACAAGAATGAAAGGCAACATATTTGATGTTGACATATCTTCAATATGACTCCACCTTAATGAATATCATCCACCTCCTTAACAGAAGGCAAAGATAGCCATCTTCAGAGGAAGTAGGAAAAAAAAAAAAACATCTTGCTTGCTCTCACTAGCATCACCTTGAAGTGTTTCCTTTAAATACTAGTTATGGTTAAATAATGTGGAATTGAATATATTTTTTGAAAAAAATAAGAAAAGTAAAAAAATCCACTAATTGTAACTTTTTATCCAGAAATTGAAAGATGAGTGATAGAAGCATTATTTGACTGTCAAATTTAAGGCCATTACAAAATTGGGATAATTTTGTTTTTCTCACCAAAATTCATGGATTGTACAACTTTTCAAAACATAAGTTTACAACAGAATTTTTGGTAGCTACATTGTATTGCCTAACATGAATAAATATTATACTTAACCAGTCAACTATTTTTGGATATTTAAATGGTTCCTATGTTTTGCTCTTTCAAAGGGCTGTGATGAGCAACCTTGGATCCAGATGTTTAGTATGTTTAGTATGTTTTGCTTCTAGGATATAATCCTATAGGTAGAATTCATACTTATATCAATCAAGGTCTTATCAGTAAAACAAAATTCATGCTAGGTGTTTTAATAGTTACAAATATACTTTCATAATCTGTTTGAAAGACTATTAGGACAGTGAAGCAACTCAGCAGAGATAATGTTCCTGCCACCCAAGAATTGAGGCTGGCTGCTGGCTGCCAGTTGGAATCACCACCTGAACAGCACAGTGGTCATCTGAAGCCACAGGTGTTTTCAGCCAGATTTAAGGGTAGAAATACCCTTGCTACTCTCTTTGTCTGCTTGCAAACTCCCATCAGTGATTCTCTTTGGTTCAACCTCCTTTAGTCAAGTCAGGGAAGAACAGGGCACTAAAATGACCAACAAACGGGTGAGTAACTCTAAACCACTTCAAAAGGTTTGAAAATCCTGAAGGTTTTTACATTATAAATTTAATCTCATTACAGAATTATTCAAATGAATGGTTAAACCTATTTATAAAATCCCTTAAGTAGTGTAAGAGAATCCATTGCTTCATACATTTACAATAATTATAAATATTACTGTGTGATTTAATTTCCAAATTGGTGGAGAAAAAAGCCATCTTGTTTTTATTTTCGTGCTTATTCATGATTACTATGTGCTTTAATATTTTCTCTAATTTTTTCAGACTATTATCTCTCCTAGTAAAGTCTTTCTAACTATCTTCATAGGGGCCCTGAAAATAATTATTAAATCTGTTCTTAGATTGCTGTTGAAAATAGGAAATTGCATTCTATTTCTATTTATTATATTTATTACTTTAATTTGAAGAACATCATAAAATTTGCAAAAATATTTCAAACAGCTTTTATAATTCCTTTACCTAAATTCACAAATTTTTTTCTATATTTCACCTATATTTTGCACATTTACTTCATTACTTTTTTTTCTGAAAAATTTGACAAGTTGCAAAGATCATTCACTGTCTTCTTGAATTCTTGTATATGCTTTTCCTAATAATAAGGACTCTCTGATAGATGGCTGAAGAACAAAGATCAAATTCAGAAAATTTAAAATGGTTTAAAGTTATCCATTTAAAATTATACTCATTTTTGCAGTATTGTCCTCCATAGCACCCCATTTTTTCTATACACTCCTCAACTTCAATTTATGTCATTTCTCATTATTATAATTTCATTTCATTTTATTTTATTTTCCAACATGCTCAAATATGCAGTAATTTTAAAGGATAGTATAAAGATCTTCTTTCTTGGACTGGTAGAGAATAAACTAGCAACATGATGCCCTATGGATGCCAATATTTGACTTGAGTATTTATGACAATGATATTCTCTTACAGAACCACAATACCAGCATCAAAATCAGTAAATTAATACATCTCTACCATCTAATATTCAGAACATATTCATTTTTTACTAATTGTGATTACAGAAAAAGATCCAATTCAGAATAATGTGTTGTATTTTACTGTTTGTTTCAGTCGCTATCTAAAATAATTTCTTAATTGTTCTTTGGACTTTCAGGACCTTGACATTCCCAGAGGTTAATCACTAAATATTTCATAGAATGCTTTCCAGTTTGAATTTTTCTGATGTTGTTATGATTGATTGAGCCAGAGCAATGGTGTGTTTTCTTTGTGTTCTATCAGATGCCACATGAATATTACCAATATTTGGTGATGGACACTTTGACTATGTATTCAGTTCAGTTCAGTTCAGTCACTCACTCATGTCCAACTCTCTGTACTAGGGAGGTATTAATGAGAATTTTATATTAGGTAAGAATCAAACTTTCACTTTATTCATTAGTTTATACGGATGTGAGCTTATAGCTTCCCATTTATCAGTAGATTACAATCAGTAACTATTATTAGTTATTTTACTGTCCATTTTGTCCCAGATTTGGTTGATGGTAGTGGTACCTTTAAGCTAGCTTCTGTATCTTTTTGACTTGCTCCCATCATTCTCATCCAATCCCTTGAAGGCCCTCAGAGGAAAAACTGAAAATATAAGTTAGAAAAGGAAATAGTCTCCTAAGAGACTTAAGTACTTCCTCATGATATTCAATGAGGAGATCATCTATTTGAAGAAACATCCAAGAAAAATGATGGAACCTCATTAAAAGGTACCTTATTGGGTACTGTTATTATTTTTTAGTCATTCAGTCATGTTCAACTCTTTTACAACCCCATGGACTGTAGCCTACTAGACTCCTCTGTCCATGGGACTTCCCAGGCAAGAATACTGGATTGGGTTACAATTTCCTTCTCCAGGAGATCTTCCTGACCTGGGGACTGAACCCACATCTCCTTCATTGGCAGGCAGACTGTTTACCACTGACCCACTAGGGAAGCCCTTTATCAGGTACTATTTGCAGATAAAGCAGTGAATCTCCAAGGAAGCAACTCTTGGGTTCATATTTCAAAATTAATGAAGCAACTCAGAATTCCATGAAGTAGAAAGGTCAATCCATTACAGCATACTAACACATATATATGGAATTTAGAAAGGTGTTAACGATAACCCTATATGCAAAACGGAAAAAGAGACACAGAAATACAGAACAGACTTTTGAACTCTGTGGGAGAATGTGAGGGTGGGATATTTCAAAAGAACAGCATGTATACTATCTATGGTGAAACAGATCACCAGCCCAGGTGGGATGCATGAGACAAGTGCTCCGGCCTGGTGCACTGGGAAGACCCAGAGGAATCGGGTGGAGAGGAGGTGGGAGGGGGGATCGGGATGGGGAATAAGTGTAAATCTATGGCTGATTCATATCAATGTATGACAAAAAATAAAAAATTTTAAAAATCCAATAAAAAAAAAAAAAAAAAAAAAAAAAAAAAAAAAAAAAATACAAAAAAAAAAAAAAAAAAAAAAAGAAAGGTCAATCCAATATATGACCTCAAATTGAAGATCCTCGGGGATTCTCTAAAAGCAGCCAATCTTTAGAAGTAGATAACTGACCCAAGAATTTTGGAACAAGCTGATGACCTTGGCTAGTACACTCTATCAAAGACACAGGACCAAAATTCCTATCTAATTCCTGTTCTTATCTTTATCTGCTTTCTTATAATTACCTTTCTACATATTTTCTATAACTGTTGATATTTGTGCACTCATTACACCCCTTTTTCTCTTTTCTTCCCTCCTCTCTATAATAATTAGATTAGAAAAAATGTCCCTTCTGGTACCATTGTTAGATTTCTCAAAGAGTAGTCACTGCCTGCATGTAACTCACTGCTTTATATGTCATCCATACTATATCTCCATGATAAAAACCTCTGCAATTCCAGTCCCATCAAAGAAGTCTACCGGAAGTTAGTCAATGGCTTTTCCGTTTGTGCTCCATGGACAAATGACCTCAAGCAAGTTATCCTTTGACATCTCTAGTATTCCCATCTCCCAGAAAAAAAAAAAAAAATCAAATCATTACAATCTATTGATCAGAATGCAAGTAACTGTAATTTAAGTCAACAACTTTCATAGGATGATGGATTACCTTCTATCTGGAAGACAACTGGAGATCTAAATGCATAATATAATTTCAAGTCTTGGATCCAGCCTTGTATATTAAACAACTCCTTTTTTCTGGATTCCCGTGTGTCCCTATCAGATACTACTTCCTTTACAGCCAAACTGCACAGTCCTGTTTGCCGCAGCAGAGCACCTAACACACTTTAGGAATAGTATTTTGACACCTTTTTGTACAGAGACAAAAATTTTATAAATAACCTACACTGAAAATTCCAACTTACAATATGAGCTCCAAAATGAGTCCACTTTTCATTATTCGGGTACTCAACTTAGAGGAATTATTGATTAATTGTTTATGCAAATAATCAGAGACATGTTTCCAAGGATAGATTATAAGACACATGTCACTACCCCTGGAAGAAGTTACAAGTGACACTACCTTTTTCATGGATGGAATACAAATCAGTATCAAGTCACAGGCACAAGAAGTGACAGATAATGCATTCCTCTAGGTATATGTTGTCTAGAAATAATAGTATCTATGTAATTACTAATAATTCTTATATCAGTAAAACAGGAATGATAGAAGTTATACATTGGCATAATGAAAAAGCTCTTTGACTTCTTAAGTTTTATACACAGGGTCTGTGTAGCATATTGTCTTGGGCTAGATTAGGCAGTGGGGAATCCTCTTTCCAAACTGTTTTACGTATCTCTACACTGGTGTCTCCTACTCTTAAATCAGTTTCTGATTCAACTTACTGAGCTGGCTCCTCTACTCTGCTTGACTCCTAGATCCTATCCCAGGAGCTTGCTTACTGTGGGCACTCTCCTCATCAACTTTGAGCTTCAAACACCTGGCTCTAGGTTGCTGTGGTCTTTCCCTCAGTTCAGTTGCTCAGTTATGTCCAACTCTTTGCGACCCCATGAATCGCAGCACGCCAGGCCTCCTTGTCCATCACCAACTCCCAGAGTCCACCCAAACCCATGTCCATTGAGTCGGTGATGCCATCTAGCCATCTCATCCTCTGTCGTCCCCTTCTCTTCCTGCCCCCAATCCCTCCCAGAATTAGCGTCTTTTCCAATGAGTCAACTCTTCACATGAGGTGGCCAAAGTATTGGAGTTTCAACTTCAACATCAGTCCATCGAATGAACACCCAGGACTGATCTCCTTTAGGATGGACTGGTTGGATCTCCTTGCAGCCCAAGGGACTCTCAAGAGTCTTCTCCAACACCACAGTTCAAAAGCATCAATTCTTAGGCATTCAGCTTTCTTTATAGTCCAACTCTCACATCCATATATGACTACTGGAAAAACCATAGCCTTGACTAGACGGGCCTTTGTTGGCAAAGTAATGTCTCTGCTTTTAAATATGCTATCTAGGTTGGTCATAACTTTCCTGCCAAGGAGTAAGCGTCTTTTAATTTCATGGCTGCAATCACCATCTGCAGTGATTTTGGAGCTCCCCAAAATAAAGTCTGACACTGTTTCCACTGTTTCCCCATCTATTTCCCATGAAGTGATGGGATCAGATGCCATGATCTTAGTTTTCTGAATGTTGAACTTTAAGCCAACTTTTTCACTCTCCTCCTTCACTTTCATCAAGAGGCTTTTTAGTTCCTCCTCACTTTCTGCCATAAGGGTAGTGTCATCTGCATATCTGAGGTTATTGATATTTCTCCTAGCAATCTTGCTTCCAGCTTGTGCTTCTTCCAGCCCAACATTTCTCATGATGTACTCTGCATATAAGTTAAATAAGCAGGGTGACAATATACAGCCTTGACGTACTCCTTTTCCTGTCTTTCCCTACATCTGACTTAATCTTATGTAGAGGCTTATGAACTGATTTTTTTCAGAAAGAAAAGGAAGTATATAGGAGAGAAGGAACTGAAGAAGAGCAGATGGAAAATTCAAGCTACTCATGGGTTTCCCAGGTGGCTCAGTGGGTAAAAAATCTGCCTACAATGCAGGAGATGTGAGTTCAAATCCTGAATTGGGATGATCCTCTGGAGAAGGAAATGGCGACCTACTCCAATATCCTTGACTGGAAAATTCCATGGACAGAGGAGCCTGGTGGGCTTCAGTGCATAGGGTTGCAAAGCATCAGATGCAACTGAAGTGACTGAGCTGCTGCTAAGTGTCTGACTCTGTGCGACCCCATGGATGGCAGCCCACCAGGCTCCCCTGTCCCTGGGATTCTCCAGGCAAGAGCGCTGGAGTGGGTTGCCATTTCCTTCTCCAATGCATGAAAGTGAAAAGTGAAAGTGAAGTCGCTCAGTCATGTCTGACTCCTAGTGACTCCATGGACTGCGGCCTACCAGGCTCCTCTGTCCATGGAATTTTCCAGGCAAGAGTACTGGAGTGGGTTGCCATTCAGGCACACATTTATACTAAGAATACATGTGTGTGATGCGCTTACCTTCCCATTTCTATCCCCTTACAAATTTTAGGGACATGAAGAGTTCACTTTCCCTTACAGTCTGGTCTCCAGCTTTCTGGACCTCAAAAGAATGTCTCTACACCGTATAAAAATGATCCTAGATTTTTGCAGAGTGTTCCATCACTCCATGAGTACCCCAGATGCCTCAGAGAAATTTCCTTGTGTTTCCCCCACCTCAGGAAACTAAATGTCTGGAATGCTCAGCTCTCTATTTTTCTCAGCTGAAAATCCAAACTATCCCAGATAGATGACTCTCAAGTCTCCCGATGTGCCCCCACTCTTTGACCTACTATCCATGTACTCAGTGAAGGACTATAGAAAAGAGTAGGTGGATAAGGAGGAAAGTCACTCGATTGCTGGGGCCTCTTGGAAATGTAATCTATTCCATCAGTCCTTCTACAACCAGACCTCACAGCACCATTGCATTTTACGGCAGGCAACTCTAGCACCAAATGTGGCAGTTTCCTCCTTTTCCTGTAGCTCTAACAAGAAAGTGTCAACTTACTCTCTCTGTGGTCTCCTCTCTCCTATGAAGAGTTTGTCATTTGCTAGAATTTAATTTAGGTTTCTTTGCATCTGCGGTTCTTTGACATGTTAAAAGCAACACACTATTTTCCACCTCATTGGATTTGTAGTGATGAACAGAATTAGAGCAATGACCCCTTATATTTTCTATAAGCTGTGTAACAAGGGAAGGTCTCATTATTTTTTGTTTTTTCTTAACTGTAAATGAATTTATAACTAGTTACCAAACTAAAATTTGCTTGGCAGATTCATAGTCCTGTTGCCCATCACTGACAACTGGCATTTCTTTACAATATAAACTTCCCCCTACTCCCTGGTGAACAAATTCATTCAGTTCAGCCTTGCAGTCTTTCTCCTTCATGGTCACACACCAGTTCTCTTACATATAATCCTTCAAGCATTTTCTATCCATATTGCATTTCTTCCTGTCCTACAAAAACATTTACATCATTATCTGAAACATTCTTTTCTTAATCTTGCAGGCTTAAATTGTATAAGTCATTCAAGAACCAATTCAAACGATAACTTTTCCAACCACTTACCCTGATCACATACATACAAACACAAATCATCTTGCATCTTAACATTTGAATGTGCCTTTCAAAAAGTATTACACTTATATGTTTACCAGATTTAATTTCCTTACTAGATCTCACATTTTTAGGTGAAAAATCTGCCACCTCTACTCTTCTATATTCAAATGTTCCTTGAATATAATCAGTAAAACAATATTACTGAAAGCATACATGAAAAACTATTTGAATAAACCCATAACACCTCTTTAAAATATTTTATGAAGTGTCAATTGTCTGTCACTTATTTAATGTTTGTTTGCTCTATATGTATATACCAATTTATAGCTGTTTTCTGTCCACTTTTTATTATATCCTCGTCAAGAGGGAGTAATGGTTTATTTCATTTGTATGTGTTCACAATGCAAGCTACAATAAATGTTCTGTAAATAGCAAGAGGTTAAAGTAGCATTGGTAATGTCATAAATTAAAAAGAAATCTATACTTAAGGGTATTCATTATAGTCATCTATCCAAAGTTATGTGAAGCGTTAAGACTATTACCCCAGAATTTAATTATTTTTTAATGCATGCAATAGCATGAGTACTTACAGATGCTGGAAATATATTTGTGAAATAAAATATAGGGAAAACCACAAATTGTCATAGAGGAAATAACTCTTGCCAATAAAAATACACCTTCTTTACACAATTAAAAATAATCACTATTAATAAAAATGATAAATAGACTGATCAACAGGGCAAATTTGGAAGAAAGGTATCATTAAAATAAATTATTTGTGTTTTCTAAACTGTATTTTGGGGTTATAATTTGTATGTTACTTCTATTTTTCATTTGTAAATAAAAATATCTATACAGTAACTTTCAGTAGCATGCACTAACAAATATAAAAGAAAAGAGTTAACCATAATTGTTCACTCCAAAAAAAACAATTCTGTCAATTTTGTGACACACAACTTAAAATATAGTATTTTATAGACAAACACTGAAATAACTCATAATTTTCTCTCCCCAATAATATTTCTTCAGATGTCAGATCACATGTAAAACATACACGTAGTGGAAGTAGCTACTCTTATGGCTTCAAATGGTGGCTAAACATTTTATTTCTGCAAGATTAGGCTTATTTAATATATAGGATTATTAAATGTCACAGCATTTAGATTAGTGAAATTTTATTTGCTTTTATTCACTGTGGGCTATCATACATAACTTTACAATAGCTATTTTTAATTCAAATTACTGTCTACATTTTGTATTGCTGCTGCTGCCAAGTCACGTCAGTTGTGTCCGACTCTGTGCGACCCCATCCAAATAACAGATTCCTAGATATAAAAAATTATATTTTTAAGATTCTTGATGCATTTTCCAAAATTTCTGTCTGAAAAAGATGCACTGATTTAAACTTCTGATAAAAGCTTTCAGAGTGTTCAGTTCACTGATGATAGTCAATATTAATTACTAATAATTATTATAAAGTTAATAAAGATTCATATATTTGGAAATTTAAAATGATACAGCTAAATATTTTTAATTTTTATAGAATATGTGTATGCTTTTATAAATTAAGTATTTATTTAATACTTTCCAACTTTTCTGATACACTTTCTTAATTTTTTTATTTAATAGTTCTCTAGGAGGTACACAACATATGTTCATTACAATAATTTTTTTTTGCTTTATTGGAAGTTCAATATTTTGACTAAAATAAATTCCTGTCACCTCCCTTCTCCAGTCTCTTGAAAATTGCATGTCCTGAGAGATAACAAGTCAGCAAAAGCAGGCTTTTATCTGTGTCTTTGTAGTTTGCAAATTACATATCATATAGCTTAATGTCTTTTTCCAGCGATACTTTTCTACTCAGAGAGTTGCTGATGATGTTGATTTTGCTGCTATTCCTTGAGAGACACAGCAAATGAATTCTTAGCCTTATATACTTATACAAAGTTTTCTTATTCATACAGAGACCCCAACCAAGGCTCCTTTTCCTTTAGAAGTACTTTGGCATAACTGATGAATGCTTATCATTTTTAGAAGATTCCCCTCACTTCTTTTCAGCATGAATTTGCTCAACCCTAGGTCATTTATTTGATTTATAATAGCTGCCTTATTCAACTCTCATATTTATTCCATATATACTAAGGTTTGCCCATTATTTTGGCTGATTCCTACTTTGTCTCTAATATTTCCTGAAAAAAATAAAAATAATTGACTTATGCATACATTATTATTAAGAAAAAAGTAAATGAAGGTATATCAATGAGAAAAAAACTAGGATTAGCATAACTCTGGCCTTTCTAGTTAAAATGTATACTATATATACTTATTTATTCTGTTGGCACACCATCTCAGTCCTAAGAGTCCTAAATTTATGCGTATAATAGCATAAAATTATCTTCTTTAGTTTGTATATACTCTATATCTGTAAGGTGATGATAAATTTTATATTTTAAAACTTTTTTATGGAAATAGAATATATGACAGAGGCTCTGTGTGACCTGCAAAGCCTAAACTGATTAACATCTGGCCTTCTACAGAAAAAGTTTTTCAACACTGAAAGGTAGTATGTGTGGCACTTTTAATCTATTCATGATGGTATTTTCCCTTCATGATTTAATCTCCTTTTACTCAGCACCAAAAATGCACAAGTAATAAATGAAATATTAAGAGATATATAAATAGAATTATCTAAAGTTTAATATACCTATGGATCAATAATAAAACAGAACCTTAATAAAGGCTACCTATATAAAGGCAGTCAGACATTTTAACTCCTACATGCTAATAGAGAGACTAGTGTACATGAGTCAGAAAACCAGAACTGGGTTCATGGTTTGAAATAAGGCATAACACTATGCAGCCCAGATCATAGACTGTAGCTTAAGAAATAGCCCTTGACTACTGCCTACAATATGGATTTGTTACAGGTTTGTAACTAGGTAGATGAGAAATAGACAGCAACTCATTGCAAAGAACTGGGACAAGCTGCCATCCTCTTCAGCGTGTAAGGTTTAACCATGAAATATCTTGACAATTTTGAGGGGATAAGGAGACAGTAAAAGTGAAGTCGCTCAGTCATGTCCGACTCTTTGTGACCCCATGTCCATGGGATTCTCCAAGCAAGAATACTGGAGTGGGTTGCCATTTCCTTCTCCAGAGGATCTTCCTGACACAGGGATCAAACCCAGGTCTCCCACAATGCAGGCAGACTCTTTACCATCTGAGCCACTAGGGGCTCCTAGAAGACAGTGGGCTCCCCAGGTTGTGCAGTAGTAAAGAGTCTGCTTGTCAATGCAGGAGACTCATGGAGACACGGGTTTGATCCCTGTGATGGGAAGATCCTCTGGAATATGAAATGGCAGCCCACTTCCATATTCCTGCCTGGAAGATTTCATGAACAGAGGAGCCCAGTGGGTTGCAAAGATTTGGACATGACTGAGTGACTGAACATACACAAGATGATGGCACCACCAGTATAAGACCATCTGACATGGTGGTTGTGGATAGAAGAAACTAGTGAACAGTCAGACTGAATGCAAAGACTGAGAAAAAAATGTATAAAGAAACTAATCTTCCAGTAAAGAAAAAAGAGAATGAAAACTTTCAACACAGTTCAAAACAATGCATGATAAAAGGGAGCACTGACAAAAGACTAATTCTTAATGAAACAAAAAGAATTATAGCAATTTAAATGATTTTCAAATATATCTTTTGGAGATCTTCAAAGTCACAAAAGATAAATTATAAATATTTTAAAAAATAAGGATTATGATCCAAATATAAGATTTGAAACAGGAATAGATTTTTTGAAAAGAGGAACTCAATTAAGTAATCTGAAATGATAACCAAAGATAGAGAAAAATAAACTTAAAATATAGGATAAAATCTAATTTGAGAATAGTAGAGAGATAAGTTAATTTATCGAAAGATGATCTCAAGAAACTGCATTATAATGCTGTCCAAAAAAATTGAAAAAATATGAAAATGTATTAATAGGCATGGATGAAAAAATGGCAAGTTTATACCATAGAAATTTGAGAACAATTTATGAATAGATGAATATTTGAGAAACAATATTTCATAAAATGATGACTGAAAAATATTCCAGGGCTGAATACCTGACACATAGTGATTGAAAAGGACATCAAATGTCAAGTAGCATGAATGGATGAATGAACGAATATATTAGAAATAAATTTATCATGGTTCATTCAAACAAGAACCACAGTTAGTGATACAGATTAAGGGGTTTATTGTAGGTACTAGAATATACAACTTATAGAAACTGGTTAAGAAATCTGTGCAGTCTCTACTTTTGTGTATGAGATTAACACTATGGGCCATATAGGACAGGGGTAAACAAAAGTATCTGGATCTCAATTGTGAAAGAGCAAGAAAAAAAACAGATACACTATAACCTATGAAGATAAACTGGACTTCATTTCTGATTTATACCACCCCCAACCATAATCATTTAGGTGATCTAAATATTTAGGGTGCAGACAATCTAGCACCCTTTTCCATGGAAATGCACATTCATATGCATTTGACCCAAGTCTGCAAAAAAAAACATATAGAAGGCAAAGCCATGAGGACCTGGGTCCTGCCCAAGCCAGAAAGGTGAGCTGGCAGATCCTGAACTACACAGAGCTTGAACCTCTACCCTGACTTTCATGTAACAAAAATGACTGTCTCTTCCCTGTCTTTTCAAATTGCATTAAAATTTATCTTGTAACTAATCCCAACACAGTACAAAGCAGGGAGCTGAGCTCTGGTAAGCATAGTTTCAGCTTGGTGGGCTGACAGTACAACCTCACCACACTGAACACTTGGAAAATTTAAAGTCAAACTACAGGATATCAGAGATGTAAGAAATCTTTAAATCTGCCAGTTACACATGATAAATAATTTTAAAATGTATGGATAATATAATGACAGCAGAGATATCATCAAAAGCAAATAATATCTATAGGTTATAGAATAATATCCTCATGGAGATTAAATATTATTTGCCTGAAATCTCTGAAGTTACCAAGCTATCAAGAGAAAATCATGAAATAAACATGTTTCAGTATACTCAAATACTAAGAGCTTTATGACCCACATACCCTCTCTGAAAGAATGAGTCAAAGATGTATTCAATATTTCAGCTAAAAGAGAAGTGAATATAGAAGTATATGGAAGAAAGAATAATGGTAAGCTTACAATGCAGGATGGAGAAGGCAATGGTACCCCACTCCAGTACTCTTGCCTGGAAAATCCCATGGACGGAGGAGCCTGGTAGGCTGCAGCCCATGCGGTCGCAAAGAGTCAGACAGGACTGAGCGACTTCCCTTTCACTTTTCACTTTTATGCATTAGAGAAGGAAATGGCAACCCACTCCAGTGTTCTTGCCTGGAGAATCCCAGGGATGGGGTCATACAGAGTCAGACATGACTGAAGTGACTTAGCAGCAGCAGCAACAGTACAATGTAGGAAAGAATGTTTTCCTTTTAATTAACCATTGAGTATAAATGCAAGAAATACAGTCAGAATTGAGAGTCCCTTGGAGTGCAAGGAGATCAAACCAGTCAATCCTAAAGGAAATCAGTCCTGAATATTCATTGGAAGGACTGATGCTGAAGCTGAAACTCCAATACTTTGACCCAACTGATTCGAAGAATGGACTCACTGGAAAAGACGCTGATGCTGGGAAAGATTGAAGGCAGGAGGAGAAGGGGCCAACAGAGGATGAGATGGTTGAATGGCATCACCAACTCGATGGGCATGAATCCGAGCAAGTTCTGGGAGTTGGTGATGGACAGGGAAGCCTGGAGTGCTGCAGCCCATGGGGTCTCAAAGAGTCAGACAGGACTGAGCGACTGAACTGAACAATCAGAATTATGAGAAATAATGATGAAATAACAAGCTTCCCAGTTACAATTCTTAACTGGTTCGGGAGAAAAATACATATACAGATTAACCTTAGATTTTTAAAATGTAATTTAATTAAAATTAAAACTAGTTACTACAAATTATGGGCTTCCCCAGTGGCTCAGACAGTAAAGAATCTGCCTGCAATGCGGGAGACCTGGGTTCATCCCTGGGTTGGGAAGGTCCCCTGGAGGAGGGCATGGCAACCCATTCTAGTATTCTTGCCTGGAGAATCCCCATGGACAGAGGAGCCTGGCAAGCTACAGTCCATGGGGTCGCAAAGAGTCAGATATGACTGAGACTAAGCACAGCAGAACACAGCACTACAAATTATATCTTTCAATTTCAAAGTAGCAAAGCAAACAATACAAAATATATCAGTCCAACAGAAAGCAGGCATAGAAAATAAGAAGTAAAGCCAATCAAATGTACGAATTTCAATTACATAGGTAATTGACTACAATTACATAGGTAATCAAGATAAATAGAATGGATAAAATGAATTCATTAAAGATAGTGAAATATCAAATTTAATTTTACAAATCCCAAACATAGTTTGCTTATTTTAAAAAAGCTCAAATAAATAATTGACAGTAAAGGGATGAAAAATACCATAGTCAATGTTAGGTCTAAGAAAATTATGTAATATTATCTATATGAAAGAAAATATAGGTTCAATTAAAATATCATTTGCTGTTTTAAAGATGACTTCTGAATATTAAATTTACAAAAGAAACGGCTTAACAAGAAGGCAATCATCTAACGTTACATTATGAAAGCATATGCAAAAAGAAAAGTGACAGAATTAAACTTCCAGGAAAGTTACTCAGATAGACTGGCCTGTAGTTTCCTTTGACTCTTCGTGTGTCTCACATTCCTTAAATGTAAATAGCATTTTGATGGTGCGCCAGCATAGTTCAAATTTGAGGATAAAACACCTTAAAGATGGAGGTGCATTGGTGCAGAAGGACTCTGGTTCTCCTTGACTTCTTTGGGCGACTGCCCTGTTTACATATGACTATACATTTTGTGGGGAAAATAAGCAATATTTATTTAGGTTGCTCTGAACCAGGTTTTCTGTTGCTTACATTAAAAATATCTCTAAAAGTGAGACAAATTAATTAGAGTCCTTACAATCAGTGGTAGAGAAAAGCCTAATTGTACTTGAGTGAAAAATCATGGGGAAAGATGTGAGACATTTTACCAACATTTGTAACGTGTTATGGTAAAATTAAGGAGAGAGACCAAATAATTACTGGCTAGAGAATGATACTGAAGATTTCATTTTATTTTAAAGAAACTTGAAAAAGGCATCAGTTCAGAGTGGAGAATTGATTTAGAAAAAAGTTAAAAATTTATAATTGATATTATGCAGACTTGTAAGAGGTGGGAAGTATACTACCAGAAAATATGGAGAACATGTCAATTTGGGGTTTGATGAATTCCTGTTCTAAAAAGAAAACATGAGACAATTATTGAAGACTGGTCTAAATAGAAATAAGTTAAAGGAATAATTAGTAATGATTTTGCTGTTAATTCATTTATATTTTTCCATTTGCATTATTCAGAAAAGCTTGGCTATGTTCTCCATACTTCTAAGCACAATTCTATGCCTTCAGTAGGCAGATTTCCTGCACATATAGATTTGTGTATAAAATTATCTTTAATGCATTTTGATAAACCATCAGTTAAATATATGAAAAAAGTATTGAAGGAGGACAAAGAGGAGAATAATCAATTCTGTTCTGGTAAGTCATCTTATATAATAATGAAAATGAGTGACTCTGAGGGGACAGGTATCTTAGAGGGTATTACATAAAAAAGGAGCCTTGCAGGGTAACTATTTTTATTACTGTTAGAAAGCAAAAGAGCATGGTGTTTGCAGTGTTGTCAGCTGGGGATCTGTATTTCCCAGAATTTCTTCTCCTGCATCTTTCATGCAATCCAAGGCTGTGATAGAATTTCTTACGTGAGATTTAGAGGGTGGAAGTGAAGCAGCAGCCTTTTCTTTTTCAAACTGGAGGATAATTGCTTTGCAATGTTGTGTTGCTTTCTGCCATACAACATGTGAATCGCCCATAACTGTATGTATGTATCCCCTCCATCTTGAGCCTCTCTCTTACCCATCCTCACCATCTAACCCCTCTAGGTCATCACAGAGTGACAGACTGGGCTCCCTGTGTAATATAACATTTTCCCGCCAGCTATCTATTTTAAATATGGTAGTGTGTATACGCCAGTACTACTCTCTCAATTCATTCTACCCCCTCGTCCCCCCTCTGTGTCCAGAAGACTGTCCTCTACATCTGCATCTCTATTCCTGACCTGCAAATATGTTCATCAGTACCATTTTTATAAATTCCATATATATACATTAATATATGATACTTGTTTTTCTCTTTCTGTCTTACTTCATTCTGTATAAGAGGCTCTAGTTTCATCCACCTCAATTCAACGGACTCACGTTCATTCCTTTTTACAGCTGAGCAATATTCTGTTGTACATGTGTGCCACAACTTCTTTATCCATTCACTTGTCAGTGGTCATCTAGATTGTTTCCATATCTTAGTTAACATGAGTTGCTGCTGATGCGTTCACTCATGGAATTAGTGTGATGTACCAGCTGTCCTGCATCTTTTTTCAATTTCCCTTAAACCTCTGTTCGGCTTCTCTACCTCAGCCAGGTGTGTAATGTTTTACTTCCAGATAAAGGATCCTGTTTCCATGAGGTATCCACACCATCAAGGTAGAGGATAAGCCTGACTTTGTGAAGGTCAAGCTCATGCTTGCGGGGTCCAGCTTTATCTTGCTGCCCCCACTTTACATCCATTTTCCTCTCCTGACAGCCTGTCATATCGACTGTGTCACAGCAAACATTATACTGAACAAAATTAATAGGCAAGTAGAACTTTATGCAAAGCAATAGCTGGGGAGAGGAGAAGATGGTAGGCCATCTGTGTTTTCTAACTGGCTTTACCCAAAGGAAAAGTAAACTTTCCCTTATCTTCACAACAGGAGTTAGTTTTGCAACATGGAGCAAAGTGGCTGGCTGAAGTGAAGTCCCCTCATTCCTCAGAAACTAGGAAATAGGATTCTATATTTCCTGATAATTACATATCAAAGACAGGGTTCCCAGATCTCTGAGAAAGAGATTACTGGATCAGAAATCTAGCATGGTTATTAGAAGCTTTACAAGCTTTTAAAGGGTTGAAGAAGGTGCATTTGTCAAAGGACAGATAAAGGATTTAGGATTATAAATTTTCTAAGGTAAATGTTATACAACAAAACAGGAAAAAAAAGAATGGTAAAAGGAAAGAAGGCAGGAAAGAAAAGAGAAAAATGAATTAAAAAAGAGAATGAGAAAGAAAAATGGAAAGAGAAGTCAGAGGCCTAAAATATGGAAGAAGCCTACCTAAAGTTTAGTCAATCTATGGGGAACTAGTCTATCCACCTGGATAGACATACATCCAGGTAATTTCATGGTAATTTCCAGCCTCAGAAGCAAAGACAACAAGTAGCCTGAAAGAGAGGGCTTTTACCCTAATTAAATAATGCCTATGTTTTTGAAAGTCAAGCTCTGTGACCAGTTCAAATATGTGTGTGTGTATCTCCTAGTAGTTACCTCACTGATTGAACCCTGACTGCTAGGGTATTCTGGTCAAAGCATCAGATTGCAGAAATATAACGTAGAGAAGGGTAAAGTGCATGAAGTGACATAGATAGATGAGCGCAGGAAGAGCTATATGAATGTGTTAAGAAGCATTTAAGTTGAGATTCTTACCAACTGTGCTTCTCTAGACCAGAAACACCATGCGGGGAAAGGTGGAGGGAGACCAGATGCTTAATTTTATGTTTGAGACAGTTGATTCAGATGTGACTCATCACATTCATACAAACAGGATACAGCTTTCAGACTCACGGACAGTAAGAGCAGTCACAGGATAGAGCACTGCGATGCTGAAAGTCACCACAAGTGGGCAGAGAGTCTAAAAGTGAGCAGGAATAAAAGCATCTTCTAAGCCTAAGATTGTTTAAATAAAAACAAACAACTGAACAATTACAATTATCTACCAACTCTAAGGTTTAAAAAAATAGGTTTATTGGGATAACTTACATGCTGTGTCAGTTTTTTTAAAGTTTAGCGTTCTATGAGTTCTTTAAAATGTGCATATAATCTTGTAGATGCCATTATTATCAAGATGTATAGCACTTCCATCACCCTAAATAGTTCCCTCATGTCCCTTTGTAGTCAATTCGTCTCCTGACTCCCAGTCCCAGTCAACTACTGACTTTTTTTCTGTCTGTATGGATTGTTTCTTGTCTGTTTTGCTACATCATTTTTTATAATTAAGTTTATATCTACATACAATAAAAGTTACCTATTGCAGTGTACAATTTGATGAATTCTAGTTTAGCTTTTGGTGTCTGTGAAACCGTGCATGAAAATTTAAGTCAGCTACAAGCAATTTTGACTTTAAAGGACTGTGGCATATGAAGCTCACTCTACAAAGGGCTCTCTCTGTAAGTTAGGTACCTAAGCTGAAACCCCTGCAGTCTGAACTTCAGCAAGAACCACAGTGGAGCACATGAGTGCAATCACAAGAAATATGTGACCTCAACAGAAGATAGTACACCAGCAAGACCATTGTTTCCAGGATAATTTAAGGTAAGGAATTTGATGCCAGGGCCCATACTGTTGGCTTTACCCCTCTGGTACATAGTAGACTTGGACAAGCAAAGTTGCAGGTCTGGAGAGTTTTTTAGTAGGTGTGGCCAACCTCAGAATATAGGTTCCTGCAGCTTAGCAAGAAGGGACTTCTCTCAAGCAAGTATATGGGAGGCAGACACTGAATTCTCAAGGGCAGAGGGCCTTTTGTTCACTGGGGATGGGTCTGGGGGCTGAACAAGGTTAACTGTCTTCCAGCTGCAAGCCAGCTAAGTTCTGATGGGATCATATGTGCTGCTGAGGTTTCAGATGTAAAGTGTTATTGCGAGGCTAGCTAAGAAGTTTGAGATCACCAGTCAAGAGTCGTGTCCTCTATTCAGGGAATCTCCATGCAGGAAAATGAAGGCACTAACCTGAATTTTATGGTTGCTTCTGCCTGCCCTGAAATGCCATCTCTCAGCGCATGGTCTGAAGGTGACTCTTGAATGCTTCAGCATAAATGTCAGAGAAACCTTTCTCAGGCAGGTTTCTTATTCCTAAAGAAATCCATTGCCACACAAGACTAAGCAACCTAGTCTAAAAAATAAGAGCAATGCGATATCACTTCATAGAATTTGGTACTGTTAATCTAGTACTATCATATTAGAAATGGGTTCAATTGGAAATGGGAATTATACAGTTAAGCATAGGTGCAAATATTCCCATAGCTAGTGTATATGTATCATATGACTATAACTTTTGAGCTGGGAACTCCTACCAACTAAATTTAAAAGCCACAGAAGGTTAATTCAGGACAGTGTGTTTACACTGACTATTAATTTGGTGAAGCAGAAACCAATATTTTCTTGTTGTTTTATCATCCCCTCATGTTCACGCTTCATTTTAAAGCCTTAGGCAATATTATGTGCTATCTCCTGGCAACATAATCATATCTGTGATAATTAGTACTGTGTACTTTGTGGCTCGCTTTGTTTCTGTTGTCATTGAGTTGCTAAGTCATGTTCAACTCTTTGCAACTCCATGAACTGCAGCATGCAAGACTTCCCTGTTCTTCACTTTTCCCAAGAGTTTGCTCAAACTCATGTCCACTGAGTCAGTGATGCTATCTAACCATCTCATCCTCTGCCCCTCTCTTCCCCTCCTGCCTTCAATCTTTCCCAGCATCAGGGTCTTTTCCAATGAGTCAACACTTCACATTAGGTAGCCAAGGTATTGGAGCTTCAGCTTCAGCATCAGTCCTTCCAATGAATATGCAGGGTTGATTTCCTTTAGGATTGACTAGTTTGATCTCCTTGCAGTCCAAGGGACTCTCAAGAGTCTTCTCCAGTGCCACAGTTCAAAAGAATCAATTCTTTGGCACTCAGCCTATTTTACTGTCCAACTCTCACATCTGTGATGACTACTGGAAAAAATATAGCTTTGACTATCTGGACCTTTGTTGGCAAAGTGATGTCTCTGCTTTTTAATATGCTGTCCAGGTTTGTCATAGCTTTCCTTCCAAGGACCAAGCATGTTTTAATTTTATGACTGCAATCACTATACACAGTGATTTTGGAGCCCAAGGAAATAAAATCTGTCACTGTTTCCCTTTTTCTTCTTCTATTTGCCATTAAGTGATGGGGCTGGATGCCATGATCTTAGTTTTTTGAATGTTGAGTGTTAAGTCAACTTTTTCACTCTCCTCATTCACTCTTTGGAGAAGGCAATGGCACCCTACTCCAGTACTCTTTTCACTTTTCACTTTTATGCATTGGAGAAGGAAATGGCCACCCACTCCAGTGTTCTTGCCTAGAGAATCCCTGGGACGGGGGAGCCTGGTGGGCTGCCATCTATGAGGTTTCATAGAGTTGGACACGACTGAACTGACATAGCAGCAGCAGCAACATTCACTCTTATTAAGAGGCTCTTTAGTTCCTCCTCACTTTCTGCATTAGAGTGGTATTATCTGCATATCTGAGGTTCTTGGGATTTCTCCTGGTAATCCTGATTCCAGCTTGTGATTCATCCAGCTCAGCGTTTTGCATGATATACTCTGCATATAAGTTAAATATGCAGGGTGACAATATACAGCCTTATTGTACTCCTTTTTCAATTTAGAACAAGTGAGTTGTTCCATGTCTGGTTCTAGCTGTTGCTTTTTGATCCATTTACAGGTTTCTCAGGAGACAGGTAAAGAGTTCTGGTAATCCCATCTCTTCAAGAGTTTTCCACAGTTTGTTGTGATCCACAGAGTGAAAGGCTTTAGCATAGTCAGTGAAGAAGAAGTAGATGATTTTCTGGAATTGCCTTGATTTCTCCACATTACCAATTTGATCTCTGGTTCCTCTGCGTCTTTGAAATCCAGCTTGTACATCTGGAAGTTCTCGGTTCATATACTGTTGAAGCCTACCTGGTAGGATTTTGACTATAACCTTGCTAGCTTGTGAAATGAGCACAATTGTACAACAGTTTGAACACTCTTTACATTGTCCTTCTTTGGGATTGGAATAAAAATGGACCTTTTCTAGTCCTGTGGCTACTGCTGAGTTTTCCAAATTTGCTTGCATGTTGAGTGCAGCACTTTAAGAGCACCATCTTTTAGGATTTGAAATAGCTAGAATTCCATCACCACCACTAGCTTTGTTTATAGTAATGCTTCCTAACACCCACTTGACTTCACACTCCAGGATGTCTGTCTCTAGGTGAGTGATCACACCATCATGGTTTTCTGGGTCATTAACACATTTTTGTACAGTTCTTCTGTGTACTATTGACACTTCTTTTTAGTCTCTTTTGCTTCTGTTAGGTCTTACTGTTTCTGTCCTTTATTGTGCCCATTCTGGAAAGAAATATTCCTTTGATGTCTCCAATTTTCTTGAGGGAATCCCTAGTCTTTTCCATTCTATTGTTTTCCTCTATTTCTTCACACTGTTCATTTGTGGCCTTCTTATCTCTCTTCTATTTTCTGTGGCTTGCTAGTTGTGGAAATTATAAGGCCAGGGTAGTAATGCTTGAGTGACCTACTAATTCCTTGAGTACTTTGAAAGTTAAGTACATTCAGAGACTGACATGGAAATTAAACAGTTTCTGAAGTCCTTAAGGAAATACCCATATTTCTGTGGGAGTTAGCCTGGTGTAACAATACTGAAAAGACCAAATTCTACATATGTAGGTCTCTAAGACCTGATATGGAGCAAAGATACGGAAGATGGATTCTGGATTTCTATGTCCTTAGGATGGTAACATGTGGATGCAAGAGAAACTGATTTTGTCATTTCTTCCTTTGTTTTGTGATTTTACCTGAAAGATGTAACACTTAAAATTTAATTTCCCTGTAGTATGAGACATTAGGGCTGGATATATATTCAAATGAAGCATTTCTATTTACTGATTTTTTTGTTTGTTTTCTTAATCACTGGATTAACTTTAGCCACCATCTGGTTTTCAGACCACCATAATGTTTTCATTATTGCAGAAGCTTTGTTGAGATTTCATGGAAAATGTAGCTGGGCATGATTTGGGAAGAAAAGTGGAACAGCAAGTAAATTTTCAGCCTTGTAAACATGATGACT
Source organism: Cervus canadensis (assembly GCF_019320065.1). Classification (NCBI taxonomy): domain Eukaryota; kingdom Metazoa; phylum Chordata; class Mammalia; order Artiodactyla; family Cervidae; genus Cervus; species Cervus canadensis. The sequence continues at coordinate 45,936,934 of NC_057401.1, read as the reverse complement.
TTGGAGTTCATGTGGTCACTGTTCTTATGTTTTAGAAACATTTAGGGGCAAATATCCAGGTTGTCTCACATTGTCCCAGGAAGGTACACAGAAGTGTAACAGAAATGTTCTCACACATATGATCCAGGTTTGCCCTCCTACAGGCCACCTCTACCCCCTTAAGCATGTTAACCACAAATCTATTCAACTGTAGTCTTACTGCTGAAGCCTAGTGGTTTACGAGAATGGGAATAGTTATTGAGCAACACATTTTCTCCACTACTGGTTTCCATAATGAAGAATGTTATTTCCAAAACACATGCCTGTCCTCTCTCAAACAATTTACTTACCCCTAACATAGGTAAGTGGAGTGTTTTCTAACTGACATACTGGAGTACAGCCAAGCATACATAAGCCACTTCCCCATTCCTTTTGTTATAGGGAAAAGGCATTCAAGATGATTTTGATTTGAGTGAAAGCATTTTCCCATTGCTCTTTCACCAAAAGTTTTCACTGGGTGCAAAGGGTGCTCAATTCTGAAAGTGTGTGTTATGAAAAGAACTTGCCCAATTATATAATTCTTGAATACCAACTCAGCAATTACCAGTTATTAACATAAAATCATGCACTTAATTTCTGACTCCTTTGTTCTATTTACTCAAAAGGGAAGAAAAAATTCTTTATCAAACCCCTCTGGTAATCCTAACAAGCATTGGCCTAGTCTAACCTGTAACATAAATGTAACTCCCATCCTTACAGAAATAGTCACATAAGGGAGGAAAAAAGCAATGAAAGCAGAGAATATATATGTGGTATTTAAAATTTTTAACTCATTAAAGAAATACTTAGCCTAAGATAGATATTTTTAAACTAAAGTACTAAAGCTTATTTGCAATGAGATATTAAGCAAAGCCATTTCCCTTTCTCAGTTTTTCTAAATGGTATAAGCAGTAAGAGAGAAAAGAATTATTACTGCACAATTTTAAAATGGTAAGTATTGTACATGCCTGATTTTAATAAAGCCTAAAAATGGGTTCCTGATGAAAAGCTTCTGAAAAGTTAAGAAAAGTACTTACAAAGATAAATAGGATACTTGAGGACAACCAGTGAAGAAAGTATAATTGGAAAGACTATAAAATGTCAGCATAATGAATCTCTCCAACATTAGATGTTCTGTGAACAACTTTTTTTTTTTTTTTTATGAATGTTGTGAGCTGCTAAATCAAGAAAAGGCCAGTGATGAACAAGTGAAGAGTCACAACAAAGAAATAAAAGCATAGAGAAGGAAACAAATGAGTAAGAAAACACACAGCTTTAGGGTCAAGTGAATAAACCAATTGAAACTATTGAATAAATGTAAACTAGTCAATGGTAAATGAACCTTTTTGGCAGAACACAAGGAAGAAGGAAGGAGCAACAGAGGAGCATGGGATTAAAAGGTACAAACTACTATGTACAGAGTAAGCTACAACCACATATTACACAATACAGAGAACATAGCCAAAATTTTATAACTACAAATAGGGTATAATCTTTAAAAGTGATGAATAATTTTTATGTTGTTGTTTTGGGGCTTCTCTGATAGCTCAGTTGGTAAAGAATCCACCTGCAATTCAGGGGACCCTGGTTCAATTGCTGGGTTGGGAAGCTCCCCTGGAGAAGGGATAGGCTACCCACTCCAGTATTCTTGGGCTTCTCTTGTGGCTCAGCTGATAAAGAATCCACCTGCAATGTGGGAGCCCTGGGTTCAATGCCTGGGTTGGAAAGATCCCCTGGAGAAGGGAAAGGATACCCACTTCAATGTTAACAAGTTGTGTCCGACTCTTTGGGACCTCCGGGACTGTAACCTGAGGCTCCTCTGTCCATGGGATCTCCCAGGCAAGAATACTGGAGTGGGTTGCCCCTCACTTCTCTGAGGGATCTTCCCAACCAGAGGATTGAACCTGTGTCTCCTGCACTGGCAGGCAGCTTCTTGACTGCTGAGCCACCACGGAAGCCTGTAACATAATATTGGACATCAAAGAAATCAGCCACCAATTCTCTGGAATGGTCTTCCCTGGTGACTCAGTTGGTAAAGAATCTGCCTGCAATGTAGGAGACCAGGGTTCGATCCCTGGTTTGGGAAGATCCCCTGGAGAACGGCCCACTCCAGTAGTCTTGCTTGGAGAATTCCAGGGACAGAGAAACCTGGCAGGCTACAGTCCATGGGGTCACAGAGAGGCAGGCGTCACTGAGCAACTAACACTTTTACACTTTCAATTCTCTTAAAAATGAATAAATATATAGAATATATATATAGAATAAGTATATATATATAGAATAAGTATATAGAATATGTACAATTCTATGGGATTCTAACATTCAGTCTACATATTCCTGATCCAAAGCATGAAAAAAGAAGTGTACATGAGCAAAAAATTATCAGAGCACTCAAGGATTGAAAGAAAAATATTGATTCAATAGTATTAAAATTAGAAAAAAAATGAGAAGTAAATTTAATCTGAAAACAATTCATTTCTTGCTTTGCATCCCTTCAGTGAACAACAACAACAAAATGAATAAAGAACAAAAACTAAAAGAAGTGTAAATTTGAATTTAAGCAGTGACCAACTACTTGAGAATAGTTCTCAAATTTACCAGGAGGTTGACATATTTTCTTTATGCCAAAATTAATTTACCTCTAGGACTTGTGAGTAGGAGTTAAAACACATAATAAAATACTTGTATCACTAATTTTTCTTCATTTAAAAACACTATTAATGACAAATTTGACTCTAAATTTGTATGTGTTTCCCCCACCTATTCATAATGATAAAAATATGGTTTGAATGTAGTAAAAATTTATAAATAACATTTTCACTACACTACCAAAAAAACATAATATGAATCAGCAATTGAGAAAAATAATTTTATTAATTTTAAAATTCAACTGTGAATAAATGGAGTAGCAGACGCGGTTAACATTTTGCTCATCTCTACAAACTGAATGTAAAAAGAAAATAAGACAAAACATTTTTTTACATCAAAATAGTGAGCAAGTGCTTGCATAGTATGGGACTTTTAAGAAAATAGCACTTGAAAGTTGTGGGATAAGACTTCTCATTTAGCTAAAACAATATTCCTATTTGCACATTTTGAAAAAGAAAGTAAAGAAAATGTCGCTGTTTGTAATTTTGCATCTAAAAATTCTACACCCACTTATTCATATCACAATAATTTGGACAATCATTTCCAGATGGAAAAACTGTTAAAATCCTGAATATAAAGCTGATACTTAACTACTGCAGAATGGGCCAATTATTTCATCAGTATAAGATAATGCACTCTGGTTATACATAATGTGATTTCTTCCTTTTAGTATTTGATTCTAAAAAGTTATATTTTAAAATTGCTTATATATCTAAAGAGTATGTATAAAAATGTAACAAAATTTTACTTAAAAACAATTTTGTATGAAGTCTATGCCAGGATATTAGACAAATTATAGGATAATATGAAGATTAATATATAAATACTGAGTGACTTAAGTTACAACAAAAATGTTAAAATCACTGTTAACATCTAATTGTATTGCCAGATGGTTTGTAGAATATTACAGCATAAATAAGTACTGTGGAGATTTAATCAGGAGAAAATTATTTTTCTCAGTGGATAATCAGATAATCTCAGTGGATTTTATATTACACACACATATAAATTTGAAACAAGCAGAAACAAATCTTTGATCTTTAACTTTGAAAGCAAACAGAGAAGAAAGAAAAAAAGAGTATATAGGAGAGGATAACTTATTTGGGAGAAACAAGTCCCAATATAACATAACTCAAGTAAACATAAATGAGTAACGTTAACTAATAAGGCATAGATTCTCAGACTGGGTTTAAATATTAGGCAATATGAGTATATAAGAACATAACTGAAAATTATGACATAAAATTTTGAAATTAGAAGGAAGAATAAAAACAAAAGACAACTGCATGACAAAAGAATCCCAATGGTACTGTATTTTCCATCAGACAAAAGTTAAGGAAAATAACAATATGCTGCAGAGTCTTAACACAAATGCTTAAAATAAGTTAAAGTGCACAGATAAAATAATATATACCCAACGAACAAAAAAAATTCCAATATTTATAAATAAGCAACTAACTGATAGAATAAAGTAATTCATAGAAAAAGGAAAAAATAAGTAAAAGGATAAATGCAGCTTTACTGCATCTCTCTCAAATTCCAATAAAATGTATGGTTTTTAACAAATGAGTGATTGAATTTGAATTTTACAAGGAAGAAGTTTACACAGAAGAAAACAATTTTTTGAGACCTAATATGATGTTATGAAAAATTATATGTGAAAAATATCATAAATCAGGACTCAGTGAGTTCTAATAAAATAGTGGCATTCTGATTGATTATATTCTGATAACATTACAAGACAGTAAAAATCAAAAGAAGATTAAAAATGAATAAGATGGTAAAAATTCCCACATATTTTACTGAAAAATTGATTTTAAAAATCCATTAGGAAAATTAGTAAACAGTAAAGGCAAATTGTATTGGAAACAACATTTCAAAACTTTTGAGACATAGCAATAGCAGTACTTCAAAGCAAAATAGGCCTTATTTATTAAATTTGGTTATGTATTATACTTAATTTGCCAGATTACATTCAAGTTTGCCATGGATACTTCCAAACTCTGGATTCTAGTGCAAAGTGGTCAATTTAATAGATTCAAGGAAATTCAATTTACAGCATAAGTGAAGTCATAAAACTCTTACATTTTTATCTTTTCTAAGTGCTTCATCTGTCAATCTTCTTTTTTTTTTCAATTTTTATTTTTTATTTTATTTTATTTTATTTTTTTTATTTTTATTAGTTGGAGGCTTATTACTTCACAACATTGCAGTGGGTTTTGTCATACATTGACATGAATCAGCCATGGAGTTACATGTATTCCCCATCCCGATCCCCCCTCCCACCTCCCTCTCCACCCGATTCCTCTGGGTCTTCCCAGTGCACCAGGCCCGAGCACTTGTCTCATGCATCCCACCTGGGCTGGTGATCTGTTTCACCATAGATAGTATACATGCTGTTCTCTCGAAACATCCCACTCTCAACTTCTCCCACAGAGTCCAAAATTCTGTTCTGTACTTCTGTGTCTCTTTTTCTGTCTTGCATATAGGGTTGTCATTACCATCTTTCTAAATTCCATATATATGTGTTAGTATGCTGTAATGTTCTTTATCCTTCTGGCTTACTTCACTCTGTATATTGGGCTCCAGTTTCATCCATCTCATTAGGACTGATTCAAATGAATTCTTTTTAATGGCTGAGTAATATTCCATGGTAAATATGTACCACAGCTTCCTTATCCATTCATCTGCTGATGGGCATCTAGGTTGCTTCCATGTCCTGGCTATTATAAACAGTGCTGCGATGAACATTGGGGTGCATGTGTCTCTTTCAGATCTGGTTTCCTCAGTGTGTATGCCCAGAAGTGGTATTGCTGGGTCATATGGCAGTTCTATTTCCCGTTTTTTAAGGAATCTCCACACTGTTCTCCATAGTGGCTGTACTGGTTTGCATTCCCACCAACAGTGTCAGAGGGTTCCCTTTTCTCCACACCCTCTCCAGCATTTATTGCTTGTAGACTTTTGGATAGCAGCCATCCTGACTGGCGTGTAATGGTACCTCATTGTGGTTTTAATTTGCACTTCTCTGATAATGAGTGATGTTGAGCATCTTTTCATGTGTTTGTTAGCCATCTGTATGTCTTCTTTGGAGAAAGAAGTTATTTAGTTCTTTGGCCCACTTTTTGATTGGGTCATTTATTTTTCTGGAATTGAGCTGCAGGAGTTGCTTGTATATTTTTGAGATTGAAAGATAAAAACCATATGATTATCTCAATAGATGCAGAGAAAGCCTTTGACAAAATTCAACACCCATTCATGATTAAAACTCTCCAGAAAGCAGGAATAGAAGGAACATACCTCAACATAATAAAAACTATATATGACAAACCCACAGCAAGCATCACCCTCAATGGTGAAAAATTGAAAGCATTTCCCCTGAAATCAGGAACAAGACAAGGGTGCCCACTCTCACCACTACTATTCAACATAGTGTTGGAAGTTTTGGCCACATCAATCAGAGCAGAAAAAGAAGTAAAAGGAATCCAGATAGGAAAAGAAGAAGTGAAACTCTTGCTGTTTGCAGATGACATGATCCTCTACATAGAAAACCCTAAAGACTCTTCCAGAAAATTACTAGAGCTAATCAATGAATATAGTAAAGTTGCAGGATATAAAATTAACACACAGAAATCCCTTGCATTCCTATACACTAACAATGAAAAAACAGAAAGAGAAATTAAGGAAACAATACCATTCACCATTGCAACAAAAAGAATAAAATACTTAGGAGTATATCTACCTAAAGAAACAAAAGACCTATACATAGAAAACTATAAAACACTGATGAAAGAAATCAAAGAGGACACAAACAGATGGAGAAACATACCGTGTTCATGGATTGGAAGAATCAATATTGTCAAAATGGCTATTCTACCCAAAGCAATCTATAGATTCAATGCAATCCCTATCAAGCTACCAACGGTATTCTTCACAGAACTAGAACAAATAATTTCACAATTTGTATGGAAATACAAAAAACCTCAAATAGCCAAAGTAATCTTGAGAAAGAAGAATGGAACTGGAGGAATCAACCTGCCTGACTTCAGGCTCTACTACAATGCCACAGTCATCAAGACAGTATGGTACTGGCACAAAGACAGAAATATAGATCAATGGAACAGAATAGAAAGCCCAAAGATAAATCCACAAACCTATGGACACCTTATCTTTGACAAAGGAGGCAAGGATATACAATGGAAAAAAGACAACCTCTTTAACAAGTGGTGCTGGGAAAACTGGTCAACCACTTGTAAAAGAATGAAACTAGAACACCTTCTAACACCATACACAAAAATAAACTCAAAATGGATTAAAGATCTAAATGTAAGACCAGAAACTCTAAAACTCCTAGAGGAGAACATAGGCAAAACACTCTCTGACATGAATCACAGCAAGATCCTCTCTGACCCACCTCCCAGAATATTGGAAATAAAAGCAAAAATAAACAAATGGGACCTAATGAAACTTAAAAGCTTTTGCACAACAAAAGAAACTATAAGTAAGGTGAAAAGACAGCCCTCAGACTGGGAGAAAGTAATAGCAAATGAAGCAATCTCCTTTTGTTAAATGTGTTGTCAACAGGTTATTTAAAAGAGAGATGAAACTGATTATTTTTAAAAAGCCAAATAGATTCAATAGATGTTCAACTCCTTGAAACTGTTTGGTAGTAAAACCATAAATTGAATTATATATATTTACAATTTAAAATCCACTGAGATTATTTGTAAATGTATCTTCCCACTTAAAATATTAATTTTTATTGGAGTGTAGTTGCTTTATAATGCTGTGTTAGGTCCTATAGCACAGCAAAATGAATCAGACATACATATACATATATCTCCTTCTTGTGGATTTCCCTGTCATTTAGGTTACCACAATACATTAAGTAGAGTTTCTCCTGCTATACAGTGCTCTCATCTGTTGTCTATTTTATACATAGTATCAATAGTGTCTATGTGTCAACCTCAATTTCCCAATTCTTCTCACCCCACCCCCTTTCTGCTTTGGTGTCCATACATTATTCTTTACATCTATGTCTCTATTTCTGTTGTGCAAATGATATTATCAATACCATCTTTCTAATTTCCACATACATGCATTAATAGATGGTATTTGTTTCTTTCTTATTTACTTCACTTTATATGACACTCTCCAGGTCCATTCACATCGCTATAAAAGACCCAATACACTTAAAATATTATTTTTTTAAAAATAATAGTCTTCAAAAAACATCTTCATTTAAATATTTATGAATGTATTTTAGCAGAGGTTTTTTCAGTTGTAAAATTTTGAATACAGAAACATATTCAAAATATAACATCCAATTTAAATTGCTTTTGTTTAATGACAAAGTATTACCAGGTGGCTCAGAGAGTAAAGAATCCACCTGCAATGCAGGAGACCCAGGTTGAATCCCTGGATTGGGAAGATTCCCTGGAGGTGGAAATGTCAACCCACTCTAGTATTCTTGCCTGGAGAATCCTGAAGCTAGAGGAGGCTGGGGGGCTGCAGTTTATAGGGTCACAAAGAGTGAAACATGACTGAGCGACTAACACGTTCACTTTCAAATGTAATGTAATTCTGACAAAGTGTGGTTACTAATTTCCTTTGTTAGTATTTTTAAGAGGAAACATAATTTCATGAATCTTCTATTTTAGTTAAAAAAGTGCATACATTGAAGTGCACATTTTTAAGTGTATAATTCAATGAGTTCAGATAAATCTAATCAAAACCCAATTAAGATTTAGATTTCCATTGACCCAGGTATTTCTTTTACAGGTGCTTCCTGTTAATTTTCATTATCATAAGCAATCTGTGGCCAGAGGGCTTTGCTTTTTTATATTTTATTTTTTTTTAACACCATGGTAAAATTTTATCTCTTCTTTATCTCCAAAGAAATGCAAACCAAAATGCATTCTATTTTACTGCATAATAGTTGTCCATCACATATTCAAATCATAATTTTTTTATGTAATAGACTATTAGGAGACATTTAGCTTATTTCACAGTTTTGTCTATTTTGAATAATACTGCAATACTTGATTATGTTTTTGGCATTTACAACCAGTATAATTTCTTTTGCCATTTTCCTTTTGCTGGGCATTTGGTTTATTTCCCATTTTTGGCTATAAGGACATCTGCAACAATCATTGTATAGTAGTTCTGTTGATTTGTATTTTTATTTTGGGCTAAACCTGTAGGGATGGATTATAGAATAGGTTATCTTTAATTTTACTTTTAAAAAATACTGCCAGATTATTCCACAATCTTCCAATGATATCATACTCAGGAGAAAAATGGGAAGTTTCAGTCATTTTCTAACTTATCTTACAGTATCTTTTATTTTATTGAGTGTAGGTGATATTTCACTATGTTTGCATTTTCTTCATGAATAATGATGTTGCATATCTTGTAACTTTCTTATTGTCTATTCTTTCATTTTCTTCTATGAAGTATCCATATTTTGACCTATTTGGAATCAAGTTTTGACTTTTCATTATTGATTTCTGAGAATTCAGTATAAATTTTGTATAATAGTTCTTGCTGAGATATATATGCTATGAGTACTTCCCCAACTTCATAGGTGGTACTTCATTTTATTAATGGTGACTTTTGATGATCAGTTGTTTTAATATTAATGAAAGTAAATTTAGCAAATTTTCTTTATACATAATGATTTAGGCATTCTCATTAAAGAATCCTTACCATGAAGATATTGTTTGATATGTGTTCTTCTAGAACTTTCATAGTTTCAGTGTTTGGGGTTAAGCATATTGCATATTATTCATCTTTAATTTTAGAGTCTCACATGTAGTAGGATTTGGGAATTATTTATTTTACCATACAAACACCACAGGACTGCCTTGCATCTTTGCTGAAAATAAAAGTCAGATTATCCCTGGATTTTCTTTTTTATTTCATTGATCTGTTTTATTTTTTCTAACATAGATACTACACTCTAGTGGTCATTGTAGCTTTATTGAAATTCTTACAATCAAGTCGATTCATCATTCCCAGACTGTTTAGTTATTCTAAGTCCTTTAATTTTTCATATAAATATTATAATCTGCTTGGCTACTTATAAAAAATAAGAATTATGGTTTTATATTGTGACTGAAGGCCTGGCTCAGACTTTTGTGAGGCTCACTGCTCCTTTCCCCAGGGATCTGGTGCACTCAAGTATTTTGTTTGTGCTCTCAAAGAGTCTCTGGTGCTCATGGTGTTTGACTTTAATGTGATTGTGCCCTTCCTACTGTCTTGTTGCTGCTTTTCTTTTGTCCTTGGATGTGGGGTATCTTATTTTGGTGAGTTCCAACATACTCCTGTCAAAGCTTGTTTAGAAGCTAGTTGTGATTTTGGTGTTCTCACAGGAGAAGAGTGCACGTCTTACCCAACCATCTTCATACCCAGTTTTCCCCATAGCCAGTCCTGCCCATCAGGAGTTTGCACAAGCTTCTTATCCTCAATCATCAGAGAAGAAGCAAGAACTGCAACAACATGGCCTCCAGAATGAAAAACACAATCACCGAAAACTAACCAAAATGATCACATGGATAACAGTCTTGTGTAACTCAATGAAAATATGAGCCATGTTGTGCAGGGCCACCAAGATGAACAGGTTATTGTAGAGATGAGTGAAAAAATGTGGACCTCTGTAGAAGGAAATGGCAAACCACTACAGTATTCCTGCCTTGAGAAACCCATGAAGACTATGGAAGGCAAAAAGACATAACACAGGAAGATGTGTCCCTCAGGTTGGTAGGTGTTCAATATTCTACTGGGGAAGAACAGAGAAATAGTTCCAGAAAGAATGAAGAGGCTGACCAAAGCAGAAACAATGCTCAGTTGTGGATGTGTCTGCTGTGAAGTAAAGTCTAATGCTATAAAGAAAAATATTGCATGAGAATATGCTATCAATGGTATTTTTCAGAGAACTAGAACAAATAATTTCACAATTTGTATGGAAATAAAAAAAAAAACCCTCAAATAGCCAAAGTAATCTTGAGAAAGAAGAATGGAACTGGAGGAATCAACCTGTCTGACTTCAGGCTATACTACAAAGCTAGAGTCATCAAGTATGGTACTGGCACAAAGACAGAAATATAGATCAATGGAACAAAATAGAAAGCCCAGAGATAAATCCACACACATATGGACACCTTATCAAAGGAGGCAAGAATATACAATAGAGAAAAGACAATCTCTTTAACAAGTGGTGCTGGGAAAACTGGTCAACCACTTGTAAAAGAGTGAAACTCAAACACTTTCTAACACCATACACAAAAATAAACTCAAAATGGATTAGAGCTCTAAATGTAAGACCTGAAACTATAAAACTCCTAAAGGAAAAACATAGGCAAAACACTCTCTGACATAAATCACAGCAGGATCCTCTATGACCCACCTCCCAGAGTAATGGAAATAAAAGCAAAAATAAACAAATGGGGCCTAATTAAACTTAAAAGCTTCTGCACAACAAAGGAAACTGTAAGCAAGGTGAAAAGACAGCCTTCAGAATGGGAGAAAATAATAGCAAATGAAGCAACTGACAAAGAATTAATCTCAAAAAATATACAAGCAACTCCTGCAGCTCAATTCCAGAAAAATAAATGACCCAATCAAAAAATGGGCCAAAGAACTAAACAGACATTTCTCCAAAGAAGACATACAGATGGCTAACAAACACATGAAAAAGATGCTCAACATCACTCATTATCAGAGAAATGCAAATCAAAACCACAATGAGGTACCATTTCACGCCAGTCAGAATGACTGCTATCCAAAAGTCTACAAGCAATAAATGCTGGAGAGGGTGTGGAGAAAGGGGAACCCTCTTAAACTGTTGGTGGGAATGCAAACTAGTACAGCCGCTATGGAGAACAGTGTGGAGATTCCTTAAAAAACTGGAAATAGAACTGCCGTAGCACCCAGTAATCCCACTGCTGGGCATACACACCGAGGAAACCAAAATTGAAAGAAACATGTGTACCCCAATGTTCATCACAGCACTGTTTACAATAGCTAGGACATGGAAGCAACCTAGATGCCCATCGGCAGAAGAATAAATAAGAAAGCTATGGTACATATACACAATGGAATATTACTCAGTCATTAAAAAGAATGCATTTGAATCAGTTCTAATGAGGTGGATGAAACTGGAGCCTATTATACAGAGTGAAGTAAGTGAGAAAAACACCAATACAGTATTTTAACACATATATATAGAATTTAGAAAGATGGTAACGATGACCCTATATGTGAGACAGCAAAAGAGACACAGGTGTAAAGAAGAGTCTTTTGAACTCTGTGGGAGAAAGCAAGGGTGGGATGATGTGAGAGAATAGCACTGAAACATGTATATTATCATATGTGAAATAGATCGCCAGTCCAGGTTTGATGCATGAGACAGGGCACTCAGGGCTGGTTCACTGTGATGACCCTGAGGGATGGGATAGGGAGGGAGGTGGCACGGGCTTCAGGATGGGGCACACATGTACACCCATGGCTGATTCATGTGAATGTATGGCAAAAACCACTACAATATTGTAAAGTAATTAGCCTCTAATTAAAATAAATAAATAATTAAAAAAGAAAAAAGAAAAATATTGCATAGGAATATGAAATGTTAGGTCCATGAATTAAGGTAAATTAGATGTGGTCAAACAGGAGATGACAGGTGTGAACATAAACATTTTAGGAGTCAATAAGCTAAAATGGATGAGAATGGGCAGATTTAATTCAAATAACCATTATATCTATTAGTGTGGGAAAGAATCCCTTAGAAGGAATGGAGTAGACCTCATAGTCAACAAAAGAGTCAGAAATGCAGTACTTGGGTGCAGTCTCAAAAATGACGGAATGATCTCGGTTTCTTTCCAAGGCAAATGATTCTATATCACAGTAATCCAAGTCTATGCCCCAACCACTAAAGCTGAAGAAGCTAAAGTTGAATGGTTCTATGAAGACCTACAAGACCTTCTAGAAGGAACACCAATAAAACACTTCCTTTTCATCCTAGGTTATTGGAATGCAAAAGTAGGAAGTCAAGAGATACCTGGAGTAACAGGCAAGTTTGACCTTACAGTACAAAATGAAGCAGGGTAAAGCCTAACAGAGTTTTGCCAAGAGAACACACTGGTCATTACAAACACTCTCTTCCAACAACACAATAGATTACTCTACACATGGACATCAACAGATGATCAACACTGAAATCAGATTGATTATTCTTTGTAGTCAAAGATGGAGAAGCTCTATACAGTCAGCAAAAACGAGACAGAGAACTAACTGTGGCTCAGATCATGAACTCCTTATTGCAAAATTCAGACTTAAATTGAAGAAAGTAGGCAAAATTACTAGATCATTCAGGTATTACCTAAATCAATTCCCTTATGATTATACAGTGCAAGAGACAGATTCAAGGGATTAGATCTGATTAGATCAGATCTGACAGAGTGTTTGAGGATTGCGGACAGAGGTTTGTAACCCTGTACAGCAGGTGGTGACCAAAACACCCAAGAGACGGAAATGCAAGAAGGCAAAATGGCGGTCTGAGGAGGCCTTACAAATAGATGAGAAAAGAAGAGAATCAAAAAGTAAAGGAGAAAGGGAAAGATATGCCCAACTGAATGCAGAGTTCCAAAGAATAGCAAAAAGAGATAAGAAAGGCTTTTTAAGTGAACAATGCAAAGAAACAGAGAGAAACTAGAATGGGAAAGACTAGACATCTCTGCAAGAAAATTGGAGATACCAAGGGAATATTTCATGCAAAGATGGGCATAATAAAGGACAACAATGGAAAAGACCTAACAGAAGCAGAAGAGATTAAGAAGAAATGGCAATAATACATAGAAGAAATGTACAGAAAAGATTCATGCCCCTGATAACCATGATGGCGTGATCACTTACATAGAGCACATCCTGGAGTGTGAAGTGAAGTGAGCCTTAGGAAGCATCACTACAAACGAAGCTAGTGGAGGTGATGGAATTTCAGCTGAGCTCTTTATAATCCTAAAAGACAGTGCTGTTAAAGTTTCAATTGCTTAGTTGTATCCAACTCTTTGCAACCCCATGGACTGTAGCCCACCAGGCTCCTCTAACCATGAGATTTCCCAGGCAAGAATACTGGAGTGGGTTGCCATTGCTTTCTCTAGGGGATCTTCCTGACCCAGGGATTAAACCCAAGTCTCCCATATTGCAGGCGAATTCTTTACCATCTGAGCCACCCATATGCCAGTAAATTTAGAAAACTCAGCAGTGGCCACAGGACTGGAAAAGGTCCATTTTCATTCCAATCCCAAATAAGGGCAATATCAAAAAATGTTCCAACTACCATGCAGTTGCACTCATTCCATATGTTAGCAAGGTAATGCTCAAAATCCTTCAAACTAGGTTTCAACAGTGGGTGAACTCAGAACTTCCAGAAGTACAAGAAGGACTACAAAAGGCAGAGGAATCAGAACTCAAATTGCCAATATCCATTGGATCACAGAAAAAGTAAGAGAATTCCAGAAAAAAAAATAATAACATTTAGTTCTTCATTGAAATGTGCCAAAGTCTTTGACTATATGGATCACAACAAACTATGGAAAATTCTTAAAGAGAAGGGAATACCAGGCCACTTTACCTGTCTCCTGAGAAACCTGTATGCAGGCCAAGAAGCAACATTTAGAACCAGACATGGAACAATGGACTGGTTCAAAATTGACAAAGAATTGACAAGTAATCCTGCTTATGTAACTTACATTCAGAGTACATCATGCAATATTCCAGGCTTGATGAATCATAAGCTGGAGTCAAAATTGCTGGAGAAATATCAACAACCTCAGATATGCTGATGCTACCATCCTAATGGCAGAAAGCAAAGATGAACTAAAGAGCTCCTTGATAAAGGTGAAAGAGGAGAATTAAATAGCTGACTTAAAACTAACATTCTGAAAACTAAGGTCATTGCATCTAGTCCCATTACTTCATGGCAAATAGGTGGGAAAAAAATAAAAACAGTGACAGACTTTATTCTCTTGGGCTCCAAAATACTGATAGAGACTTCAGCCATAAATTAAAACATTTCTTCCTTGAAAAAAATTATGGCAAATCCAGACAGCATATTCAAAATCAGAGACACCACTTTTCCAAGAAAGGTCTGTATAATTAAAGCTATGGTTTTTCCATACCGTAAGTATAGCACTGAAGAATTTATGCTTTTGTACACTTGAGAGGACTCTTAGATCTCTGCAAGCAAATTAAAGCAGAGAATCTTAAAGGAAATCATCCCTAAGTATTCATTAGAAGGACTAAAGCTGAAGCTCCAATACTTTGGCCACCTGATGAGAAGAGCAGACTTATTGGAAATGACCCTGATGCTGGGAAAGATTGAAAGTAAAAGGAGAAGAGGGCAGCAGAGGATGAGATGGTTGGATGACATCACGGACTCAATAGACATGAGTTAGAACAAAGTCCAGGAGATGGTGATGGACAGGAAACCCTGGCATGGTGCAGTCCATAGGGTCACAGAGTCAGACACAACTCTGAATGAACAATAACCACTACCTCCTTGTGACTGCATTAAATCTACAAATGAATTTGTTGAGAACTGACATCTAAACAATATTAATCATTAAATTTGTAATGACACTACTTCTCACAACTTTGGCCCCAGCTGGCTTCACTGGTAAATTTTACCACATGCTTTAGGGATAATTAATACCAATCACACATTAATATTTCTAGAAAATAGATAAATATAGACTATTTTATCAACCAGCAAAAAATGCTACTGAAAAATTCCATTATGAAATATTTCAGTAATCAAAAAATTTAGCTACAATCATGTATCTGAAAACCTGAAATATTCTTCTGTTAAGAGAGGATTTTGATCTGTGTGGACTGAGCCAAATATTAATTCAATAAGGAAAAGATTACTCTATTTTATATTATTTATGAGACCTTTAGTGATATATTTGTTGTGTAAGTAATCTAAGCCAAGGGATGCTTTAAATTAAAAATGCAAATCAGATTTCATAATGTTTTATAATTCTTTATGCTTATAAAAACTTTATAAATAAATTTGCCCACCAAATGAATAAGTTCAGTACTTTAATTTGTATTAGTAATAAAACCATGTCATCATAAAATAGCACCACATATGAATAACATTTCTTAGCTAGAACCTTAAAATATTTAAATGAATTTTAAAAGTAATCTAAGTTTCTCTAAGGAAATAATATTTTAAGTAGGAACACAAAATATGACTCATCTGGACATGTTCAACTCTAATTAAAAACATTTGTCACTGGTAACCTGATTCGTTTTCTTATAATTGCCATTGCATAAAAATGTCTGAACCACATAAATGTTTGATTAGTAAAACATTTTATTACTTACAATAATGCATATCATAATTGGCTCTCTATTGCAGAAGATAGTGGTTTTAGTGAGTATTATAGTTATATAGTGAAATGTTAATTAAAGCGGAAGTAGTAAACTGTTTGTTCCAAGTCCAATTACTTAATTATGGAATTAACACAATATACAGCTAAATAATTTGCCACTTTTACTCTCTCTGGTATTATAAAATAATATCTAAATGATTTCCAAAATGATTAGTCTGGCTCTAACTGTCATGAACTGCGGGTTGCCAGGTTATTGAATTCTCGAAACAGCTCATAACTATTTTTTTAAAATTCCCCATAGTGATAGTCAGTGCACTGGTGCAACAGAGCAATATAGGAAAGAACAGATTTTGGAAACATTAGAATGGAAAAGGTTATTGTCTTTCTTTCATTCAAAAATTGCTATTGTAATTGCACAGATTTTGAGATTTATTTATTTTGGTTAGCTTCAGAACTGACCTTCTCAACTCATAAAGATTATACCATGCAGCATTTTTTAGAGTAATGCTTTGAAAAGTAGACCAAGATTAAATGGCTAAGGGGAATTTTAGTTCAGAATTAGCTGCTCTCCATCACTGTATAGGACAGTGTTTGCAAAAACTTATATTTAAAAGAAACATAACTCTTTCTGCCTAAAATAATGTGATTCTACTGTTGAATTACTATTACATTGTAAAAAAAAATTAAATAGTATGTATTTCAATCCATTCATTTCAGTTCAGTTCAGTCGCTCAGTCATGTCCCACTTTTTTCGACCCTATGGACTGCAGCACACCAGGCCTCCCTGTCCATCACCAACTCCCGGAGTTTGCTCAAACTCACGTCCATTGAGTTGGCAATGCCATCCAACCATCTCATCCTCTGTTGTCCCCTTCTCCTCCTGCCTTCAATCTTTCCCAGCATCAGGATCTTTTCCAAGGAGTAAGTTCTTCTCATCAGGTGGCTGAAGTATTGGAGCTTTAGCATCAGTCCTTCCAATGAATATTCAGGACTGGTTTCCTTCAGGATTGACTGATTCGATCTCCTTGCTGTCCAAGGAACTTTCAAGAGTCTTCTCCAATACTACAGTTCAAAAGCATCAGTTCTTTGGCGCTCAGGTTTATTTATGGTCCAACTCTCACATCCATACATGACTACTGGAAAAACCATAACTTTGACTTCAAAATAATTATTTAGCTGATGATACCAAGAAAGCTGGCCCATTCAATTACATAATTCAAAACTTCTAATATAATAGAACAACAACAAAACCAAGCAATCTAAAAATGCTTACCATATGTCTGTTTACCTCAATATGTACCAGTAGATTACCTTTAAATGAAAGTTATTTACATAAAATTTCATTGAATAGATAAAACAGACTATCAGTGACTTTAGAATGCAGGAAGGAGAACTAACTGTTAGTGTTTTGGTGTTCTCATTTTATCAACTTCTACACTAATGTTTTGGTTTTTGTGACTGTCGCCTATCATTTGAAATCCAAAAGTTATAATAGATCTCAGCAATATATGGCTGGTCACTTTACACATTCAAAAAGGACTGCACACACCTAAAGCAGAATGAGTTGCTATAGCAACCATCCTTCAAGAAGACCTCTGCTGATATTCCTGTCCTGGTATTCATAACTTTTCAGTTTCCTCCCACTTTGTACCAGGACTGGTCTGTGTGACCAAATGATTATGGGGAAAAGATGATGATCTTTCATTGTTGAGATTAGACCATAAAAGACTACAGAATCCCAACTTGGGCTTTTCCTTGCTCACCTGCTCCCATTTGCACTTGGATCACTCACTCTAGGGTAACCTGATTGGGAGCAACCTGATAGAGAGACCACCATGCCAACGCATGAAAGTCTCCTGCCAACAGTTAGGAGACTGAGCTTAGAAGTGAATTCCCCAGCTATGGTTGAACCTTGAGGTGAGCACAGCCCCACCAGCAGCTTAACTTCAACCCTGGGAGAGATTATGAGCCAGATCACACAGTTAAGCCACTCTCAAGTCCCTGACTCTCAGAAAGTGTATGAGATAAGAAATGCTTGTTCGTTTAAGCTACTAAGTTGTGAGGTAAATTGTTCATTTGTTATGGGCTTCCCTGGTGGCCCAGATGTAATTTGTTACACTGCAATATATATAACCAATATACTAAAGAAATACCAAAATTTCAAAAGATGAGGGTAAAAGAGGAGAGTGAAAAAGCTGGCTTAAAATTCAGCATTCAAAAAAAGAAGATCATGGCATTTGGTCCCATCACTTCATGGCAAATAGATGGAGAAAAAGAGGAAACAGTGACAGATTTTATTTTCTCGGGCTCCAAAATCATTGCAGATGGTGACTGCAGCTATGAATTTAAAATACACTTGCTCTTGTAAGAAAAACTATGACAGACCTAGACAGTGTATTAAAAAGCAGAGACATCACTTTGCTAGCAAAGGTCCATATAGTCAAAGCTATGGTTTTTCCATTAGTTATGTAAGGATGTGAGAGTTGGACCAAAAATTAGGCTGAGCAACAAAGAATTGATGCTTTTGAATTGTGGTGCTGGAGAAGACTCTTGAGAGTCCCTTGGACTGCAAGGAGATCAAACTAGTCAATCCTAATGGGAATCAACCCTGAATATTCATTGGAAGGACTGATGTTGAAGCTGAAGCTGTAATACTTTGGCCACCTGATGCTAAGAGCTGACTCATTGGAAAGACCCTGATGCTGGGAAAGACTGAGGGCAGAAGGAGAAGGGGATGACAGGGGATGAGATAGATGGATGGCATCACTGACTCAATGGACATGAGTTTGAGCAAACTCTGGGAGATAGCAAAGGACAGGAAAGTCTGGTGTGCTACAGATCATGGGGTCACAAAGAGTCAGACATGATTTAGTGACTGAACAACAAAGTAATAAACATTTTTTCCTTATCCATCATGCTCTGTGTTAGGAAAGTCAGGAACTGTTGTAATTATAATGTTGTGTTTGACTCCATGGAATTTTACACTTGAGGGTATCCCTGTCATATCATAATTTTAGGGACATATTTGTTAATAATGTAAAAACATTAATATAGATGGTATTACTAACACACAAGCAATATTTGATATTTAAAAGTTCTTAATTCTATCTAATAACCAAAATTACTTACTGATATCATATCCTCTGAAGATAAAACATATATGACTGCTAAAATATTTGGTTTTTCTCTTGCCACTTTTGTCATGACTACTTATGAGGTTAATGGATTTTTAAATGTGAAGCCTTATAAGAGTATTAGAGTAATCCTATTCAGCCATTAGTTATGTATTTGGGGAGTTTTCAGCGTCATTTCAAGTTTAAATTATTCACTCACACACTCATTTAACATGTTCTCAAATTATATTGAAGAAAAGCTGATCTTCTTGACTTAACAAGTACTGACTGTGGACACTGGAGGGGAACATGTTAAAATGAGAAAAATAAATTAAGATTCTTTCAGTATTTTGACTTCTGACTTAACAGTTTCATGCTTTTAATATGATATTATTTCTGAGCATCTTATCAGGTGCTATATTTAATGTAGAAAATATTAAGATTCACAAAGTACTATTATTCATGTAGAAGATATAAAGACATTCATGTTCCAAAGCAATATTAAAAATGATCATTGTTTAAAATCTAAAATAATTAGATTATTTTATTATCTTGACTGAAAATTTGTTAGGGCTTCCCAGGTAGCTTAGTGGTAAGGAATCTGCCTGCCAACAAGGAGACAAGAGCTCAATCCCTGAGTCAGGAAAATACCCTGGAGAAGGAAATGTCAACCCAGTATTCTTGCCTGGGAAATCCTATGGACAAAGGATCTTGATGGGCTACAGTCCATGGAGTCATGAAAGAGTGGGACACAACTTAGAGACTAAACAACAACAACGAAATTTGTTAACTAATTTAACTTGTCACAAAATGGTAGATAATAGAGAAAAGTATTCTTTAGAAATAAAGTACATGAAATAATGCTGAGAAACTGGTAACATATGAGTAATTGATTTTGGGATTACAAACTTATTGTTCTCTTTTCATTAAAGTGTTAATTAAGAGTCTCTTTGAGGAATCAGTTTATGAACTAACTTGTTAGATTATTACTGCAAATACTTAAAATAATATAACCATTTTTCCTGAAGAAATAACTCAAATTATTCACTTAATTTGACCTCTGTCAGAGTCTAAGTAGCTGGTATTTTACTCAATTTAACACAGGTTGAATGTTCATGCACAAAACTAATGAGGTGTTATGATTAATTTTTCAATTACTTTTATATTTTGCTTAAGAGTTAGAGCTTTCCCAATTAATATATTTTTGTCAGTAAAATTTCAGATATACATATATATTAAAATTTACTGCTTAATAAAAATAAATTCCAAATGGGAGTTGGCTGATTTACTGAATTTGTACTATGCTTATAATCAGTTCAGTCACTCAGTCATGTCCTCCTCGTGACCCCATGAACTGTAGTACGCCGTGCCTCCCTGTCCATCACCAACTCCTGGAGTCCACCCAAACCCATGTCCATTGTGTTGGCGATGCCATCCAACCATCTCATCCTCTGTCATTCCCTTCTCCTGCCCTCAATCTTTCCCAGCATCAGGGCTTTTCAAATGAGTCAGCTCTCCACATCAGGTGACCGAAGTATTGGAGTTTCAGCTTCAACATCAGTCCCTCCAATGAATACACAGGACTGATCTCCTTTAGGATGGACTGGTTGGATCTCCTTGCAGTCCAAGGGACTCTCAAGAGTCTTCTCCAACACCACAGTTCAAAATCATCAACTCTTCTGCGCTCAGCCTTCATAGTCCAACTCTCACATCCATACATGACTACTGGAAAAACCATAGCCTTAACTAGAAGGACCTTTGTTGGCAAAGTAATTTTTCTGCTTTTTAATATGCTCTCTAGGTTGGTCATAGCTTTCCTTCCAAGGAGCAAGCGTCTTTTAACTTCATGGCTGCAAGCACCATCTGCAGTGATTTTGGAGACCAGAAAAATAAAGTCTGACACTGTTTCCACTGTTTCCCCATCTATTTGCCATGAAGTGATGGGACTGGATGCCATGATCTTAGTTTTCTGAATGTTGAGCTTTAAGCCAACTCTTTCACTCTCTTCTTTCACTTTCATCAAGAGGCTTTTTAGTTCTTCTTCACTTTCTACCATAAGCGTGGTGTCATCTGCATATCTGAGGTTACTGATATTTCTCCCAGCAATCTTGATTCCAGCTTGTGCTTCCTCCAGCCCTGTGTTTCTCATGATGTACTCTGAATATAAGTTAAATAAGCAGGGTGACAATATACAGCCTTGACATATTCCTTTTTCTATTTGGAACCAGTGTGTTGTTCCATGTCCAGTTCTAACTGTTGCTTCCTGATCTGCATACAAGTTTCTCAAGAGGCAGGTCAGGTGGTCTGGTTTTCCCATCTCTTTCAGAATTTCCCACAGTTTATTGTGATCCACACAGTCAAAGACTAGTTTAAAATAAAAAGAAATAAATTCTAAATTATTTCATTAAAAGTTATTAATTTTATGCTTTTTAGTGGTTTGGCAAAAAATTGTATTTCAGACATGAGTTTCAATACTCAAATTTATTTTTAATGACATGTTTTAGAATAGTTTAAAATTTACAGAAAGTTTCAAGAGTTTCCATACACACCTCACTCATATTCTATTAACATCTTATGTCATATTGGATATCTGATATGTTAACTCTAGTATATTTGTCACAGTTAAAGAATCAACATTGGTTCATTACTCTTAACTAAACACCAGAGTTTACTTGCTTTCATTTTTTTTCTAATAATGTTTTGTCTTCCAGTTGCAGGATATATGGAGGATACTACATTACATTTAATTGTTACTTTTTTTAAAGCTTTCTGGATGGTGACATTTTCTCCTACTTTTCCTTTGATGACCTTAACAGAGTTTTAAGGAAGTTTGGTCAGATATTTTGTAAATGCCCCTCAATTGAGATTTCTCTGTTTTTTCTGGTGACCAGATCAGTGTTATACATTAGTAGGAGGTAATATTAAATTTTAAATAAAACTTTCTAACTATGCCATATGTGAAAATATGACACATAACACAAATTACAAAATATAAGATTTATCATATTCAGTGATAGCTGTATGCCATATTGAAGCCATTGATTTAGTCACTCACTCATTTATTTATTTTACAAAATACTTTTTTCATAAAGAATATATATGAAGCTATGAAGGGATGGTTACATCCACACTAGCATTTAATCCAAGACTTCATTTTAATGTGATGGGCTTTGCTGGTAATTGGTAATACAAAGGCATCATTAACAAGTACATTAGAATATTTTGATTCACTCCTCCAGATTTCTGGCTTAAGAGGTGATTGTATTCTTAATGACCCTAACCAATGCAGGAAGTAGTTTTTGTCTCAAAGAAGAGTCCCTGAGTAGATTGTTTTCTTTGATTTATATGCTAGCTGGTACAGTTGATTATAAAGTTCAAATGATAAGTCCAGAAAAACATTATAGATACTGCTTTTGATTTGTCAATAACTCCTAAAGAAAAGTCCAATATAATTCCATTTGCCAATCTCCAGAAGGAAGATTTCTGCACTACAATTTTCTATATTTCAAAAACAAACAAAAAATCTTACTATGGTGATAAGATATAAAACCCGAATTATCCAAAATGTTTTCTGTCTGATGACAGAGAAAATGTAAAAACTTAGCAGCATATTGTTCATTGTATAGTTAGCTTTTTTTAAATTTTTTTATTGTATATATAGCTATATATATAACATGACTTCAGTTGCCCTGCTGTTGAGCTAGACAAGGACTTTGGACTTCAGAGGAAGCTTGATTGTCTAAATTTGTGTGCTTCACAAACTTGAAGTGATTACCCTTTAAATGCCAACATCTATTACTTGAGTATTCATTTACTTGATGTGAACACATTAATACTTGATTTAACCAGCAAGAACAAAACTGACTGGGACTGTTTGCAGTTTGACTGCAAACAAGAGAACTTTAAATTTCTATTATTCTCTTTTACTCAACAGTCTTGGTTTATTTGCTGTTTCTCTGTTTCATTTTATAACAACTTTCCACATTGTTTTCTATTTGTCCTTAATGATTTTTATAAATCTGCTTTATTGAAAAGTCTTAAAAACAGCACTATCAGGGTCCTGAAAAACCAAAGTGCTCCCTCTACCCTGTACTGTCATTTCATGCTATTTTGAGCTTGGAGCGAAGCAATTCAAAGACTCCTATCTGGGGAGATCAAGACAGAGGAGTAGAAGGACATGCAGTTTGCCTCCCCCCAACAAACACAACAGAACACATCTACATGTGGAACAATTCTCACTGAAAACTGCTAGAAAATCTCTTATATTACCAAAGCTGCAAGAAAGATCCCCATGTAACCAACTAGTATGAGAAAAAAGAAAAGAAAATGGCATTGGGATGGGACTGGTGCCCCTCAGAGGAAGCTGAAAGAGAAAAGGTTCCCTTGCTCTGGGAACCACCTTTGCTCACTGAGAGGTCCACCGGGAAAGAGAGAGTTAGAGGGACCTGGAATCTACTCATGAGGGGCATGCGTGTGCACTGACTTGCTAGTGATCAGGGCAGAGAGAGCCTAGCACTGACTGCTAGGCTCTGAAACAGTCTGAAACACATTAGGTGGGGCTCCTTGTGTACTCAGCAACTAGGTGATGAACCTTGGGCTTCAGAGGACAAGCCCTGGGAGAGGACTTGGTCCAACTGTATACAGACAGCTTGGTCTGGGCCTCCACTGTTAGTGTACACAGGAGGGTGATGGGTCCACCTTAGAAGCCCCGATGTCACTGCATGCAAGGCAGGGAGCAGGTCTACCATAAGAGCCCCATGCATGTCGGCATGTATGTTCATGGTGGATCGTGACCCTGATGGTGTGGGCTTTATGAGGGTGGGGCTATCAGAGCACATTATCAATTCTCTCTAGCAGGGGCAGATCCAGGGGCAGGTCCAGGGGCAGATCCATGGGCAGGTCCAGCAGCAGAGGACTTTGTTGTGCACAATGTGTAGTGGGCAGTGACAGAAAATCATAGTACCCAATGGACAGCCTCTGAAGAGAACTAAGCAGTAGTTCCTTCCCCGGCAGGAGTGCTCCAGGCCTGCCTACCTCTCCTCCTAGCTTGGAGCTGATCTGGGGTAGGCAGGTTCTGGAGAGTTCCATCATGGAGGCAGTCCAGGTTTTAGGCGGCGGTACATCCACCTTGATTCCTGCAGCCACAGCACCCCAGCCCCCAGCATCAGCCTAGGTTTGGGACCAACACAATGGAGAAAGGGATGCAACCTGGCAAGAACCAAAGATGCCTTCAAGGATGGGGAGATGGGTTCACTGTGACTTCATGGGCCTCCTTGCTTCAGCTCTCACTTCCTTGTTGACAGACCACACACATAAGGGCAATAAACTTGCACAGAACCTGATTCTCAGGGGTTTTACTCTAACAACTGGAGAGCAGACCTTGCCTCCAACAGGACCGTGGCAGCCACAGATCAAAGAGTAGCCCGCAACCAAGCTTCATTGCAGTTGCTGGTCACCATAACACCAATCACATCCAGTATCAAGGAGCAATGGCCAGCAACTCTGTGAGAAGATGTAGTAGGCATCCACACAAAAAAAACAGCCCTAGCATCAAAAAATATAGAGTCTACATAGGAAGGTTCCCAGATAGAAATACCTTTTTTAAGACCACAGCAGATAACTGTTTCTCCTAAATTCATAGAGGCAAAGAAATTTAAGTAAAAGGAAAAAGCAAAGGAAGCTCTCCCAATTTTTTAAAAGATAAATCTCCTAAAAGAGCAAACAATGAAACTGACCTCCCTAGTCTACTAGACCTCCGATTCAAAAAGGAGGTAATAACAATTCTAGGGAAATTAAGAAAGATTATTGATAGAAATACAGATCACTGTACCAAGGGACTAGAAGCTATAAAGAGAAACCAACCAAAATTAGACAACTCAATTTCCAAGATAAACTCTGAGTTAAAAGCAATGAATAGCAGACTAAATAATGCAGAACACATAAGTGATCTGGAAAATAGAATAATTGAAATCACCCAATTAGAACAGTAGATGAACAAATTTTTAAAAAAATAAATAAATAAAGCAACATATGAGGTCTATGGGACAATATGAATCATGTCAATCAGGATTTCAGAAGGAGAAGAAAGAGAAAAGAGGATAAAAAAAAATGTATTTAAGAAAGTATGGCTGAAAACTTCCCAAATCTAAAGAAAGAAAACAGTTAATCAAGTATAGGAAGCACAGAAATTACCAAATAAGATGAATACAAACAGAGCCACAGCAAGACATATCATAATTAAAATGCCAAAAGTTAAAGAGAAAGCAGTTACAAGGGAACCCCTATCAGACTCTGAGCTGATTTCTGTATGGGAAATTTTCTGGCCTGAAGGGAATGGCATGATATATTCAAATTCTGGAAATGGAAAAATATGCAACCTAGGATACTTTACTTGTTAAGATTACCATTTAGAATACAAGAAGAAACTAAGAATTTCTCAGACAAGCAAAAACTTAAATACAGCAATAGTAAACTAAATCGAAAAGAAACATTGAAAGATCTTCATTAAATAAAGAAGTAATAATCTAAAGAAAAAGGAAAAACAGTAGAAAAGGAAAGGATATGAAAGGGCTGAAAATTGCTGAAATAAGCCAATACATAGATTAAGAGACAATCAAAACCATCAAACCCACTACTGGGCATATACCCTGAGAAAACCATAATTCAAAAAGATACGTGTGTCCCAATGTTCACTGAAGCACTATTTACAACAGCAAGGGCATGGAAGCTATTTAGATGTCCATCAATAGATGAATAGATAAAGAAGTTGTAATATATATATATATGTGTGTGTGTGTGTGTGTATACACACATATACTGGTCCCATCACCTCATGGGAAATAGATGGGGAAACAGTGCAAACAGTGTCAGACTTTATTTTTTTGGGCTCCAAAAATCACTGCAGATGGTGACTGTAGCCATGAAATTAACAGACGCTTACTCCTTGGAAGGAAAGTTATGACCAACCTAGATAGCATATTAAAAAGCAGAGACATTACTTTGCCAACAAAGGTCCATCTGGTCAAGGCTATGGTTTTTCCAGTGGTCATGTATGGATGTGAGAGTTGGACTGTGAAGAAAGCTGAGTGTCGAAAAATTGATGCTTTTGAACTGTGGTGTTGGAGAAGACTCTTGAGAGACCCTTGGACGGCAAGGAGATCCAACCAGTCCATCCTAAAGGAGATTAGTCCTGGGTGTTCATTGGAAGGACTGATGCTGAAGCTGAAACTCCAGTACTTTGGCCACCTGATGCGAAGAGTTGACTCATTGGAAAAGACCCTGATGCTGGGAGGGATTGAGGGCAGGAGGAGAAGGGGACGACAGAGGATGAGATGGCTGGATGGCATCACTGACTAGATGGACATGGATTTGGGTGGACTCCATTAGTGATGGACAGGGAGGCCTGGCATGCTGCGATTCATGGGGTTGCAAAGAGTCGGACACAACTGAGCGACTGAACTGAACTGAAGTGATATATATATATATGAATATTAGTCATAAACAGGAGCAAATTTGAGTTGGTTGGAATGAGGTGGATAAAACTAAAGCCTGTTATATAGAGTGAAGTAAGTCAGAAAGAAAAAAACAAATATTGTATATTAGTACATATATATGGAATCTAGAAAAATGGTACTGATGACTCTATTTTCAGGAGAGGAAAAGAGAAGCAGACATAAGAGAATGGATTTCTGGACACAGTGGGGGAAGAAGAGGGTGAGACAAATTGAGAGAGTAGCATTAAAATATATACATTACCATGTGTAAAATAGATAACTAGTGGGAAGTTGATGTAAAGCGCAGGGAGCTCAGCCTGTTATTCTGTAACAATCTAGACAGGTGGGATGGGTGAGCAGGAGGTTCAAAAGGGAGAGGATACATGTGTACTTATGGCAGATCCAAGTTGTTGTATGTCAGAAACCAATGCGACATTGCAAAATAATTATCCTCTAATTAAAGTTTTTAAAAAAGAAACAAAGATATTTTATAGAAGTGATTATAGCTGTAATGGACAGCAAAAGGATAAACATAAAGTTGTAAAATAAGAAAACAACATCACAAAGTTCAGAAAAGGAGTAAAAACATGTAGATTGTTTAGAATGTGTTTGGACTTATATAATTATCTATCTAGAGCAAGCAGATACAGTTATGGGTTGACACATTTAAAAACTAGGGTAATCACAAATATATAATTCACAAAACCCAAAAAGAAATGAACTCAAGCATAATACAAAAGAAAACCATGAAATCACAAATTGAAAAACAAAAAGAAAAAAAAAAGTTACAAAAACAACCAGAATATAAGGTTTAAAATGGCATTAAAACATACTTATCAATGTTTACTTTAAATGAAAATGGATAACTGCTATTATCAAATGACACAGAGTGGTAAATTGGATTAAAAAATAGTAATAATTAAAGAACATGCTGCCTAAAAGTGACTCATTTTAAGGTGAAAGACACACATAGCTTGAAAGTGAAAGGATGGAAAAAATACTTCATGCAGATGGAAACAACAAGAAAGCAGGGTTAGCAATACTCATTTTAGACAAAAAGACTTTAAATAACATCCATAAAGAAAGACAAATAAGGACACCATATGGTTAAGCAATCAATACAAGAGGACATTGCACTCATTAACATATATACACCCAATGTAAGAGCACCTAAACTTATATAACAAACACTAACAGACATAAAGGGAGAAATTAATAGTAACATAATAACAGTAAGAACTTTAACACCCCACTCACATTAACAGACAGATTTTTCAGACAGAGAATGAATAAGGCAACAGAGATCCTAAATGACAGGATAGAACACAAGCCACATGATACTACATCCATACGCATTTCTTTCCAACACACATGAATCATTCTCTAGGATAGACCACATGCTGAACTGAAAACAAAACAAACCTCAACAAATTCAAGAGGATAGAAATTTTTCAAACACCTTTTCTGATGACAACAGTATAAAAGCAGAAATCAACAGAAAGAAAAATGTGGAAAAAAGATTATACAGAGACAAAATAACACGGTAGTATCAATCCAATAGGTTAATGAAGAAATCAAAGAGGAAATCAGAAAATACCTCAAGACAAAAGACAGTGAAAACACAATGTTACAAAATCTATGGAATGCAGCAAAAGAAGTTCTCAAAAGAATGTTCATAGCAATACAAAGAAAACAAGGAAAATCTTAAACAAGCAAACTAACCGATAACCAAAAATGTAGAAAAAGACTAAAAAACAAAACACAAACTCAATAGAAGCAAATAATAAAGGTCAGAGAGGAAATAAATAAAATAGAGATCATAAAATTATTAGAAAAGGTCAATAAAACCAAGAGTTTATTTTTTTGAAAGAATAAACAATCAACAAATTTCTATCCAGACTCATCAAGAAGAAAAGAGACTTACACAAATAAGCAAAACAAGAAATGAAAGAAGAGAACTAGCAACCAATACTACAGAATTATAAACAATCATAATAACATACTATGAACAGTTATATACCAACAAATTGGGCCACCTAAAAGAAACGGACAAGTTTCTAGAAATGTACACCCTGCCAAAATTGAGTCAAAAAGAAACAGATAACCTGAGCAGAACAATCACTAGAAGTGAAAAAGAATTTATCATTGAAAAATTCACTGCAAATAAAAGTCCAGGACCAGAAGGCTTCACTCAGGGATTCTACCAAACATACAAAAAAAAAAAAAAAAAAAAAAAAAACCTCAAACTCTTTCAAAAGATTTAAGAGAAGGAACATTTCTAAAGCCATTTTATAAAGCTACAGTCTCCCTGATAATACAACCAAATAAAGACACTACAGAAAAAAAAAGAAAGAAAATTACAGACCAATACCTTTGGTGGCTATAGATGCAAAACTCTCCAACAATTTTTTTGCAAACTGAATCAACTATACATAGAAAGAATCATACACATATATTGTCATATTGAACCCATTCTGGGTTACAAGGATTGTTCATTATATGCAAAGTAATAAATGTGATATACCATATTAAAAAAAGAAAAGGCTAAAACTGCATGATCATCTCAATAGTTTAAAAAATGATAAATGATAATTCAATATCCATTCAAGATAAAAAAAAAAAAGACCTCTCACCAAAGTGGGTATAGAGGAAACATGTCACAACATAATAAAAGTCATTTATGACAAAAACACAGCTAACATAACACTCAGTTTTGAAAAGCTGAAAGCCTTCCTTCTAAATTCTAGAACAAGACAAGGATATTTCCTCTCACCACTTCTATTCAACACAGTATTGGAAGTCCTAGCCACAGAAATCAGGCAAGAAAAAGTATCCAACTCATAAGGAAAGAGGTAAAATTGTCTTCATATGCAGATGGCATGATACACTATATAGAAAACCCTAAAGACTCCATACAAAATCTGTAAGAACTGATAAATGAATTCAGCAAATTAGCTGGATATACTGTTAATATACAGAAACCTATTGCATTTATTTACACTTATAAAATAATAGAAGGAATATATTTAAAAATTCCCATTTAAAATGTTATTTAAAAACATACCTAAGGAATAAACCTGATCAAAGCTGTGAAAGACTTATACACTGAGAACTATAAAACACTGATAAAGAAAACTGAAGATGATTCAAGGAAATAGACACCCCACACTCTTGGACTGTAAGAATTACTGTTGAAATGACCACACTGCTCAAAGCAATCTACAGATTTAATGAGAACTCTTATCAAATTTAATGAGAATCCCATCAAATTTAATGGGAACCATATCAAGTGCTTCCCAGGTAATACAGTGGTAAAGAATTCACCTGCCAATGCAGCAGACACAAGAGACTAGGTTCAAACCCTGAGTTGGGAAGATCTCCTCAAGTAGGAAATTGTAACCTGCTCCCATATTCTTGCCTGGGAAATTCCATGGGCAGTGGAGTCTGGTGGGATACAGTCCATGGAATTGCAAAGAGTTAGAAATGATTGAGTACACACACAAACACACACACACACACACACACACACACAAATTACCCATGCTGTTTTTTTCACAGAACTAGAACAAATGTCTTAAAATGTTTATAATAGGAAACACAAGGGACACAGAATTGTCAAAACAATCCTGAGGGAAAATAACAAGTCTGCACAAAGCTACCTTCCCAGACTTCAGACAATACTACAAAACTACATTAATCCAAACTGCATGTTATTGGCACAAAAACAGACATATGGACCAATAGGGAAAAATTAGAGAGCCCTCAAATAAACCTACATACCTATGGTGAACTTATCTTCAGCAAAAGAGGCAGGCAAGAATACATAATAGAGAAAAGACAGTCTCTTCAGCAAGTGGTTCTGGGAAAGCTGAACAGGGACATGTAAATCAATGAAATGAATACTCTCCCATACCCCATATATAAAAATATACCCAAAATGGTTTAAATATCTAAATAGAAAACATGACATCATAAAGCTCCCAGGAGAGAACATAGGCAAAGCATTCTCAGATATAAATTGTGACATTTTTTCCTTAGATCA
The DNA here is from genome assembly GCF_019320065.1 of Cervus canadensis. Lineage (NCBI taxonomy): Eukaryota > Metazoa > Chordata > Mammalia > Artiodactyla > Cervidae > Cervus > Cervus canadensis. Next base: position 45,906,228 of record NC_057401.1, on the reverse strand, counting down.
GTCTCCTAAGGCAAAGGCATTAAAAGCAAAAACAAACAAATAAGATCCAAACTTAAAATCTTTTGCACAGTAATAGAAACCATCAACAAAATGAAAAATCTACCTATGGGCTGGGGAAAATATTTGAAAATGATATGACTGACAAAGGCTTAATTCTAAAATATACAAACACCTCATACAGCTCAATAAAAACAAAAAACAGTATAAAATGGGCAGAAGACCTAAATAGACAGTACTCCAAAGAAGACATACATATGGCTAGCAAGCATATGTAAAGATGCTCAACATTGCTAATTATTAGAGAAATGCAAATCAAAACTATAACAAGGTATCACCTCATACCAGTCAGAATGGCCATCATTAAAAAGTCTACAAATAATAAATGCCAGGGAGGGTGTGGAGAAAAGAGAACTCTTCTACACTGTTGGTGAGAATGTAAATGTAAATTGGTGCAACTACTATGAAACACGGTATAGAGGTTTCTTACAAAACTAAAAATAGTTACAATATGATCCAGCAATCCCACTCATGGACATATATCCAGAAAAAATGAAAATTCTGATTTGAATAGATGCATGCATTCCAATGTTGATAGCACTGTTTACACTAGTCAAGACATGGAAGCAACCTAAATGGCCATCAACAGGTGAATGGCTAAAGATGTGGTGTATATATAAAATGGAATACTGCTTTATCTATCATCATGGTAATTGTTCATACATACAACTCAGGAATCCAACCCAGGTCTCTTGAATTGCAGGCAGAATTTTTATCATCTGAGCCATCAGGGAATCCCAAGAACACTGGAATGGGTAGCCTATCCTTTCTCCGGCAGATCTTCCTGACCCAAGAATCAAACCAGGGTCTCCTGCATTGCAGGTATTCTTTATCAGCTAAGCTACCTGGGAAGACCAGTATAACATATATATATATAATAAAACAACCAACGCAATATATAAGTAAACTTATCTTAAAGGTATCTACACAGTTTACTTAACCTTCTATTTAGAAGTTGTTCCTTTAAAATTTAAGATTATGTTTTAAGTTTATGTTGTTTAGGTCTAGCCAAAAGCTTCTCAAACATGTTACTACCTTACCCAACTTTAAAATAACTTTTGATGTAGTTTCAGATGTATTTTTCTCATTTAGTATGGATGTTATAATATCCTCATTATAAAAAGCCAGATAAAAGCTAAAATTTGGCAGCATTTTTCTGTAAAGGGGAGACAGTATATATTTTCAGCTTTATGGACCACATGGTCTCTGTTACCACTACTTAAGTCTATCATTTTAGTCCAGATGCAACCACAGACAATATGTAAACAAATTCATGTGACTATATTTTAATAAAACTTTATTTGCCAAAACAGATGTAGAACTAGATTTCACCTGTAGGCTGAAGTTTCCTAATCCTTGTTCTAGATCGTCTATGCGTGTCTTGCCATGAGCCTCCAAATCAGGAACTTCAAAGCTTCTTTCCAGAGCCACAGACCCTAATATGGCAACTGCATGTTTGATTTTCTAAAATAGAGGTATACATTGACACCTCCTGCTATGGAATCCTCATGTTACAAAGCACTCCTTTCAAATTTCTTGGTGGTTAAAGAGGATGCTTTATTTTAGAGTTAACCATGTTAAGAGCAGAGCAGAATCCTGGAGAGGGTGGAACTGAAGGGACATATCACAGGTTACTGAAGGAAGACTTTTTCACATAATGCCCTAGGGTTATCCATGAGAAGGTGGTAATGACTGAACTTCCAAAGATCGGTGGGAGACAGTACATCTCAGGATGAGTAAATTGTTCTTGGCACCTGGACTGTTTACCTCCCCGACTGGGAGAATCATCACGCTAGTAATGCTTTTCCAGCAAGCAGGTTGAAACTGCACAGAGGACTGCAGCAGTTGGTGATTGCATTCAGCTGTGAGAAACAAAAAACCTTGTTCATCACTGGCTTAAACAATTATGGCTTACTTTTCTTTAAACAATTAGGAAACTAAAGTCATTTAAATGGCTCATGAGGGTCAGAACTGAGATTTCTGCAATTTTCTTGGCTTTCCTCTCAGCTTCCTGTTGCTCAGGTTGTCTGAGCCCCAGCCACCAGGTTTGCATCCTAAGCAGAAAGGGTGAACAATAAGGAGCAAGAAGGGGCCTTATATTAAGAACACAATTTTTGCTATATTTATACAGGACAAATTTGCGTCATATGTCCTTTCATAGAACCTTGGAAAGTGCATCTGTAGGCCTGGTGCAGGAGACTGCTATAAAAGTGTGTGTGTGTGTGTGTGTGTGTGTGCGCGCGCGCATGTGCGCTCAGTCGTGTCCTACTCTTTGCAACCCCACGGACAGAGCCCACCAGACTGCTATAAAGGGGTGTGTGTGTGTGTGTGTGCTCAGTCGTGTCCTACTCCTTGTGACCCCATGGACTGTAGCCTGCGAGACTCCTCTGTCCATGGAATTCTCCAGGCCAAAGTACTGGAACAGATTGCCATTTCCTCCTCCAGGGGCTCTTTCGAACTCAGGGACTGAACCCATGACTCTTGCGTATGCTGCACTGGCTGGCGGATTCTCTACCACCATGCCTCCAGCTATAAAGGAAACCGATCCAATTGACCGCTGATTGGTAAGGCACCTAGAAAGGGTTGCTGATAAAGTTCAGCACACAGGTGTCACCACTCTGCATATAACAGAGACCTTGATGTGTAGGAGGCCAAGTTACTTTTGGGTCATTTCTTTTCCTTGTATCTTCATTTTGTACCTCCTCTTATGCTTGTCATTGCCCTCCTCCTCCTCTTTCTCCTTTCAAATCTCTGGCTGGGGAAACATTTTCAAGCTTAAAGACAAAGGAATTCACCTTAAAATTAAAACCTGGGGGAATGTATTATATTACATAATACTACATGTGTGTTACACAAATATTTTAGAATTTTTAAACAAATTAAAAGCAAAATGACACCAGTAATAGTTTAGTAGAAAAAAATTTCCCTTTCATCATGACGTATGTATTATAATGTTCTTAGGGGGGAAAAGTACTACACACAAATAGATGAATTTATCATGTAATTTAGAGGGAAAAAATCACAAGTTTTCTCATGAAACTTGATGCCATTCTTATGAAGAGTTAAATGCCAAATATTGGCCAATATAATTAGATAACAAAGAGCTATCAGGATCAAGATAAATCAAATACATACGTATACTGTAAGTCCTCTACATTGCTATTATTCAAGCATAGAACAGATGTTGTAGTCTATACAGTTAGCCATGAAAAGGAAATGAAAGCATAGCAAATGACAATGATTATGGGGAGGAGAAAATTATGAGAGAATAAAAATGGATACCAAAAAGCTAGCCAAATAACTAAATAAATGGACAAAACACTTTTTTTAATGATACGGTTCTGTAGCTGCTGTCTTCTTTATAGTCTTAAATGTAAACATTTAAAATTTTAATTATACTGTTATAATATTTAATTGGTTAAAATTTCCAAAACAATCCATCTTCCAAATATCAAAATATTTCATCTAGATCCTGAAGGACTTCTCAATTCCAATTTGTCATTCAGTCAGTCATATTTATAGTTGATATTTTCTCTTGATTTTTTTCTGAGATCCCTCTCATCTGAAGTCAATTCTAAGCAATGGAAAGCTGTGAGAACAACTTCATGTTGTTCATGAGAAAGGATCAAGTCCACTTCGTGGTCAGTTCTCTCCTTGTTTGTAAGCTTGTATCCCCTGCCGAGGTCCACTTTCTTGTCTTTAATAGGGTTTCTATACTTCATGACATGGTCCAAAAGTCTTTTCCACACCACTCTTTGTGGTACATATGTGTAGAGGAGAAAACTTTTCACTTCTTCCCTTCAGCATTTTTGACTAGTTAAATAATTGACAAAACCCAGATTAACAGAAAAAAAAAATGTATTTTCACACATGTGTGAATCTCAAAGATATGAGATTTGAAGAAACGACCAAAACAGAACGTTTTTATGTCTTTTAGACAAAGAAACAATTGTTAGTGAAGATTTGACAAAATAAAGAGGTTCAGGCTTGGGGAACAAAAGTAATGAAATAACAAACTTTGCACAACCTGTTTGGTCTTGAATTCTCTCTCTGGTGATAAGAATGTCTTCTACACTCTTGGTGGAGAGAAAAATACCTTCATATGGAAGATTTACCTCCTGCTTTCAAATAGGAGCAAAGTAGAGTAAGTATTCCTTCTTGCGTCAGCACTTATGTAATCGTAATCCAAAATAATATGCCCAAGTGGCATAGTTTTGGAGTGGCATATTTTGCCCCCCCTTTTCTGTATGTATTATGTATTCAGTAAATTGTAACATATAACAAACTGTATTTTACATTAATAAATAGTATGATTTGATATACAATATATACATTATACATAAAAAATGTTTTCCTTTGTCTTAACATATCTTTCTGGACTTAATTTTTTGTGATATAAATTCAAGTACATTTTTTCTAAAATTCTAGTCAGTTTGCTCTAAATAATTACAACCTTTACAATTCTATTTTTATTTCAGTGACTAAAAAGTCTAGTCAAAAAATCAAAGTCCCTGCACCAGTCTCTTCAAACTGCCAATGATATGTCTAAGGGCATTATTTTGCTTTAAGTTTGTGTTTCTCCTAACTTTTCACGTGTATTTCTAAATATTACAACTACACAATTTATTATTAACCATGTTTAGTTAACCCATTAACACTTATGGACAGGGAAGCCTGGAGCGCGGCAGTCCATGGAGTCGCAAAGAGTCGGACATAACTGAGCGACTGAACTGATGTTTAGTTATTCTAGTTCGTTTATTTTATGAATGGGTATTTAGCATTATTAAATCTCCAGCCTCAATTTTATTTCCCACCTGCTCACATTACGGGCACAATTTTTTTTTATAAAAGTCAGTACTCCAACTTTATATATTTATGTCTTTATTAATGCCATCCTATGGGGTATTTTTCTAGGATAATTATGATTTTATTCCAATTAAAAATGGCCACATTTCTGGTTTGCTTATTTTTCTATGAATTTATTACTAATTTCTCCCACACTCTATATAATCACAGTGAAAGCTATTTTGATTCCAGTGTACTGATGATTTTATTAATTTTTTTTTCTCCTGGTGATTTCTGCTCCCCAATTCTACCAAAAAATCCTAGGAATTCTCAGAATTCTGGTACTTGCTATTAATCTTTATATTAACATTTTTCCTAGATCATATGTTTATACTTTGTTCTGTTATGTTTAGTAAATTATCAAAGGTCCGTCTAGTCAAAACTTTGGTTTTTTCCAGCAGTTATGTATGGATGTTAGAGTTGGACTATAAAGAAAGCTGAGTGCCGAAGAATTGATATTTTTGAACTGTGGTGTTGGAGAAGACTCTTGAGAGTCCCTTGGACAGCAGGAGATCCACCCAGTCCATCCCAATGGAAATCAGTCCTGAATATTCATTGGAAGGACTGATACTGAAGCTGGAACTCCAATACTTTGGCCACCTGATGTGAAGAGCTGACTCATTGGAAAAGACTGATGGATAGGTTGAAGGCACGAGTAGAAGTGGGCGGCAGAGGATGAGATGGTTGGATGGCATCACCTATTCAATGGACATGAGTTTGAGTAAGCTCTGGGAGTTGGTGGTGGACACGGAAGTCTGGCATGCTGCAGTCCATGGGGTAGCAAAGAGTCAGACACGACTGAGCAACTGAACTGAACTGAGCCTTGTCCTGCTTCTTTACAAATGGTGCTTATTTTAATTGACAACATGTGCATGCTAAGTCGTTTCAGTTGTGTGCAACTCTTTGAAACTCTAATGACTACAGCCTGCTAGGCTCCCCGTCCATGGGATTCTCCAGGCAAGAATACTAGAGGGTATCGCTATGCCCAGCGCCAGAGGATCATCTCCACCCAGGGATTGAACTCACGTCTCTTATGACTCCTGCATTGGCAGGCTGGTTCTTTACCACTGTAACTACCTGGAAAGCTCATCTGTTGCTTACTTGTTTGTTTTCTATTGATGCTCATTACCAGCTTGAGGAAGTTTCCTTACATTTCTAGATTTCTTTCAATTTTTATTAAGAATTATGAATGAATGGTGAATTTTATCTAATTATTTTTTGGGGAATCTACTGATATGGTCATACATTTTGTTTTTTTTCTGTTATTCTATCGGACATGACTGAACACCTGAACTGAACTGAATACATGTGATGGATTATATTGTTTTTTAAAATATTTTTAAATAAAAACAAACCAAAAAAACCTACATTTATTGCACAATTCTGTTTGAAAGTGATGTTTCTGTGCAACCACTACTATAATCAAGAAATACAACAGTTGATATCACTTTGTAAAAATTGTGCCTCACCCCACAGTCAACATCCCTTACACTTATTTGCTTTCTGTACTTTTTATTTTAGTTTTTACCTACTTAGAATTAATTGTATACCTTTGAATTATAGGTGGTCTTTTTATATCACTTCTTTCCCTCAATATAATGTTAAGTTTTATTCAGGGTCTTAGGTTATTTGTGATTTGTTCCTTTCTATCATGGAATGGTATATTACTTAAAGAATATATTACAAATTTTTTATCCATTCACTTTTAGATGGACATTTAGTTTGTTTTTATTTTTATACCTATGAGTAGAATTTCTGAGTCATATAGTATTGTTTGTGACCCCATGGACTGTAGCCTACCAGGCTTCTCTGTCAATGGGATACTGGACTGGAGAATCCCATGGACTAGTCCATGGGGTCGCAAACAGTTGGACACGACTGAGCGACTTTAACATTCACTTTTTCTTTATCATGAGCCACCAGGGAAGCCCTTCACTTAACCAAAAACTGCTAAACTGTTTGCCAAAATTTTATGCCCACCACCAAAGCAGTTGCAATCCCACCAGCAGCATAAATAAATGTATGTTTGTCCTCCTTCATGTCAAAACTTGATAATACCATGTTTTAATTGAAGACATTTGAGTATGTCTGTAGTTGCACTAACTGTGGTTTTAATCTACATTTTCCTTATGGCTAAAAATATTGAATATCTTTTTGTGGCTACAGAATGACATTTGTATATTTTCCTTTTGGAAATATGTGTTCAAAATTCTTTGATTTTTTTCAGCTATATGTATTACAAATACTTTCTCCTGCACTATGAGTTGCCTCTACATTATATAAAATTATTAATATAATTTAATTTTGAAGAAATCAAATTACTAATATTTTTAATGCTTTTGCTTCTTTTGTCCTAGGAAATCTTTTCTAAAATAATCATAAAGATTTGGTTATTATTTTTCTTCCAGAAATTTATTTCAGAATATTTAATTTTAGTGTTTATATTTATTTGATATAATTTATATTTTTATAGGGCTTCCCTGGTGGTCCAAATGGTAAAGAATCTGCCTGCAGTATGGGAAACCCAGGGTCAGTCCCTGGGTCAGGAAGATTCCCTGGAGAAGGGAATGACTATCCACTCCACATTTCTACTTATTTAATGTGCATGATATGAAGAAATTTATTTAATCTATAGGGTCTGTGGGCCCAGAGTTCATAATGTGCATAAAATTGAACATTTGGACTAACAGAACATTTCACACAAGGAAACCTCACAAGATAATGAAAATACCTACCAGACAAAACATATAAACAGTCAAAAAGCAAGGTCATCTAGTCCAAGCAGATATGCATTTAATGTATTCTTACATAATATTAAATTGATATTTGCACAATATGTATGTTTTTCATCAGTTCTGAAAGTACTATTAAAAAGTTTAATACTTATGGAAACGTTAAGATATGACAAAATGAGCAAAATAAATAGAAATATGATTTACAAAGGTCTCTAAGTGACTCAGACTCTGGACACAGCACAGGACTCCTGTCTCCTAGACTAGTCAATATCATACCACACTGTACTCAGAGGGACTGTTTAATGCTGTTTGGCACAAAGTCATATTTAAAATACAACTTTAAAATTATTTCAATAGATTTTTAAACAAATTAAACATGTAACAAATTTTGAATTTGAGTATTTTTAAGTCTCATTTATAATAATGAGTCCTTCCATAAATTATTTCTTAAGTACACATCAATAAATTATTCAAGGGAAAAAAATGATTGGAGCTAGTGAAATTTTTGTTATTGTTGTTACTTTTCTGGATATATAGAACAGTCTATTCTTTGTTTCCTCAGAGACCAGTATCTCTCATTTTGGAATAATTAAATGACTAAAACTATTTTTCTGCAATAGATTAAAGTACATCCTTCATTTTTTATCATATTTTTTACAATTGAATGCTTTTCCATCAAAAGGGGAAAAAATAAAATAGCTACACCACCATTCAAAATATATTTAAATCAGCTGATATTTTCCCCTGTTTTTTCCAGAAATTAAAACCAAAACCTACAAATGTCCCATTACAATTAATGATGAATTTCATGTATAGCTTTTAAGTTATTTTCTCAAAATCTAAATGGCATTTTCTGCTTAACAATTTATTGCATCAAAAGAAGACTTAAGGTATTTTAGTCCTTTTTTGACTCATACTTTTAGTCGTGCAATACATAAATTCATCCTTAAAACACCATGGCCAGCTGAACAAGGCAAGAACAATCTGTTACTGTGTGATGTGAAACCAATGTGTGCACTCACCCTAAACTTCTGCACACATAAGTGTGTCTTTGTATTGTGAGTGCTCCCTACCACAAGCATAACCAAAAGAAAAACATGTAAAAGACTACATATGCATATGAGAAGTCTTTCCTTTAACTTACCTCAAAATATATGCTCCAATTTCCTTGAACAAACTTGGAAAGTGGGTGTGCAGTAAATTCATCTTGATGATAAGAACCTGAGTGATTGACAAGGTAGTTATGAGGTTCTCAATTACCAAAGACAAAAGAGCTCTAAGTTTATATCCAAGAATTCACTCTATTTCTAAGCAACTGGGTCTAACTTATAATACTGATCCTATGATAGTGACCCTAGACAAATAGATTTTTAAAAGTAAATTTATAAATAATAAAATTTAACCTCAGAGGTTCTTGAAGTGTCCTCCTGAGACCAGCAGCAGTTGGATACATGTTAAAAATACTAACACTTAGGCCCCACCTCAAAACCTAACAAATCTGAAAGCATTTGGGGATGGGGCTATTTTAACAAATTCTCCAAGTGATTCTGATGCACATCTAATTGCAAATCACTGCCTATTGATTAATAGATTCTTCATGCATGACTAATAAAACAGGGCTTCCCTTGTGGCTCAGCTGGTAAAGAATCCGCCTGCAATGCAGGAGACCTGGGTTCTCTCCCTGGGTTGGGAAGATCCCCTGGAGAAGGGAAAGGCTACCCACTCCAGTATTCTGGCCTGGAGAATTCCATGGACTATATAGTCCACGGGGTCGCAAAGAGTCGGACACAACTGAGTGACTTTTACTTAATTACTTACTTACTTACTTAATAAAACACAAATGTCTATCTACATGACCATAGTTACTTTTTCCTGTGCACACCTCATTTAGCAAGTTATATAAAAATTTCCAACGGCAAATAGTTCACCACATCTATAATGTACTGAGTTATTAAATCCTCTTTGAATTATAGACCATTTTCATTCCCCCCTTTGACATATAGCCTAACCATTTCCAGAGCTTCCAGCTTTATCTTGTGTTTTGTTACCTCTAATTGCTTATTATTGCTAATTTCTTCCCACACCCAGTTTACATATTTTTGCCACTCAGTATATCTGTACATTCTTCACATTTTCATAGACTCTTCAGACCTTGTTATCTCTTCAGTTGTCAGTTCCTAAGACTTTCGGTCTTATCTTTCCTGCCCTCTTTTCTCAAGTTGGATTACCTTGCTTTTTAAGGAGAGGCAGGTGCTAGAAGCATGCCTGCCTAAGGCTGCTGTCATTTCCTTCACCTGGAGAATGATACCATCTAAACTTTTAAAGAGTTCAAGACTTTATTCCTTCTTTCTGTACATTTTCAGTCAAATAAATATATTTAGAACCTTAAAAAATATTTCTCTGTAAAAATTTAAACAGCTGAAGAAAGAATTGGATTTGGAATCAGAACACTGGTTTGAATCCTAATTTGGACAATGATTAATTATATTGCCTTGGGAATTAACATTTCTGAGTCTCTGTGTCCTCATATGTAAAGTGGAATAATAATTTCTGACTTTCTAGTTTGTTGTGAGGCTTAAGATAAATCCAGATGAAGCATGCTGCTCCAGACATCAGACATGGCTCTTGATAGGAATCAAGAAAAGGTCACTCTGTGTATGTATAACTTTGTGAGAAAGGCTACAAAATAAAGAGGAGCCTCATAAGTTATATTTTACCATAGGTAAAATTTCATTTCACACTGATTAACAAGTGATATACTATTTTGCCACACACTCTTTTAGTTAAAATAATATTCTAAAGGAATACTTGATACACAGATTTGTAAGGGAAAAAAAGTAATTCCCATTACAATATAGATTATGGCAATATTTGCCAGTGAGTAAAAGCTGCTCAGTCGTGTCTGACTCTTTGGGACCCCATGGACCATAGTCCATGGAATTCTTCAGACCAGAATACTGGAGTGGGTAGCCATTCCCTTCTCCAGGTGATCTTCCCAATCCAGGGATCGAACCCAGGCCTCCAGCTTTGCAGGCGGATTCTTTACCAGCTGAGCCACCAAGGAAGCCCCAACATTTTAACATATAAGCAAATTATCAAATATAAAGCTTATAATTGGGTTCATAACAATAGTTAAAACACATTGGGTATCTCCATAAAGGACTTGTGGTATTTTATTTTATTATCAAAATAGACTTATAGATAGGTAGTATTTGCTCTAGTTTTACAGATAAGAAAATTCAATCAGGAACTTCAAGTAATTTGTCTAAGGACACAAAGTTAGTAATTGTCAGCCAGGATGTAAATGACAGCAGTTGGTCTCTGAAATCTAAGCTCTAAACCAAAGTGCTCTGTTGTATCTCCAAGTGAAATACACCAAAATTAATCAACTTAATTATGTAGGCTGTGGCTTTTGTGATTTGTAAACATATGAAATATGAAAGTGAAGGTATACTGTGTTGTATTACCTTATCACAATCACCTAGAGAGAACCCATGCAAAGTATTAAATACACACACACACACACACACAGAGAAAGAGAGAAGTGGAAAGAAGGGCTGGAAGTAGAAGCAGCCCATGGCTGAGATGTGGTGAAGAACCTGAGGTCAGAGTAGATGTCTCTTTGTGTCCTTTGACATGCCCATGCTGATTTGTGAACACTGGGCATAGGATCATAGTACTCATGTTTTGTAGGAAAAGTTCATGGATTACAAACCACCAGTGATGGAGCAACTCGATACCCTGGTTTCTTTTGCTAAGCGATATTGGGCTTCCCTGTTAGCCCAGGTGGTAAACAATCTGCCTGCAATATAGGAGGCCTAGGTTCAATCCCTTGGTCAGGAAGATCCCCTGGAGAAGGGGATGGCTACCCACTCCAGTATTCTGGCCTGGAGAATTCCATTGACATAGAAGCCTGGTAGACTGCAAAGTCCATGAGGTCCCAAAGAGTTGTACACAACTAAGAGACTAATTCTTTCACTGAAGGTTATGATCAATCCTGGTATCCAGACTTTTTTTTTTTTTAAGACAGCTTTACTGAGATATAATTTATATACTTTGGCTTAAAGCTAGAAAAATAGATGCTAGTGAATAAGACCCTGGTTTCCTCTAAACTTTTGGCTCAAATCAAAGAAGAAAAGGAGAGATGCTTATTTTCTTCCAAACTGTCTAATCTGTTTTCTCAGGAAAGGGAAATAGACTAAGAAATGGATGACTGCCTTATTGGGAGATATAAATGGACTATTTGGCTGCAGTTTCTTCTTTTAAAAATCTTGTAGAATCTGCTAACAGAGAGCAGGGCATTGATAAATCCAAATAAAATGTAACCTAATGATTGACTATTTTTTCAGATTTACATTCTGCATTAAGTTTTGCTTCTCTTATACTCTATCAACTCTGACACCAATGTCTTTTCTTATGAACCTATCTCTGCATTAGCACTTCAAGGTCTGTGGCAGAATATAGCTTCACGTTAATTTATGGGTCTGAGCACTCTATGGAAATTGCTATCATTTCCAAACCTGTTTAAAATGCCTGTGTGACATTTTCCATGAGGAGACTGACATTGGGATCAGCCTGAATGATTGGGGGAAGGGGAGAGACACCATATAACATCTAAGTATCACATTTGAAGCTAGTTTAGTAAGTGCAACAGATAATTTAAAATAGCATAACAGAAGAAGGAGAAGACAAGTTTGAAAACCTAGTCCCACTTCTGTATCTGCTTTTTAACCTCAATATCTTTATATGTAATAATATATGAGAAACACAAATGACATTGATAGATAAACCACAAATAGACAATCTCTCTGCAAAGTCGTTCATTACATCCTAAATTTAAGGTAAGTTAAATATCAGTAAATACCTAGCCTAGCCATTTATCTTCATTTCCCACAATGTTTTTCCCACCAAGTCTTCCTTATTCACTGATTTCTTCCAGAGCACACCACCTCAAAGCCATTGAGATAATGTTGACACATTCTAAATAAAGGTTTGCCATTTCACAGAGTTTTTTTGCAGCTTCTGAACATTAACATTTGCCTCCTGGACCGTCATGTAAGAAGATATACTCTCATCTTGCTGTAACTATGTCCTCAGGGTCCTTGTATCCGGGCAGCCTTATAAGATTTACAACAAGGTCCTTTGGCAAAGCAGGACTTGGCTGTGATTCAAGATGAATTTGCCTTACAAGAAAATAGCTTCTGCAGTGTCAGAAAAGGATTTCAAAGCTTTTTGGACAGATTTTTGGACACATTTATTTATTTTTTTATCACGGTTTCAGCTTTAGAAACTTAGAGGTATTTTACAATGCTCTCTGGAGGTTAAGTATTTTTTTTTCCATTTATGTCTATTCATGTGACATTCACGTCCATTTCTGCATTTTTAATATTCATGAAAATTAGTGTCATAATATCTATTTTTTTTCAATCTTTGAGCTACTTAGTCTGTTTGTTATATTCCCAATGACTGCATGACCTATCAGATTCCTAAATCCCCCAATATCAACTGATATTTAGCAATTCAATTCAATTCACATGTTAACCACCTGAAGTTCTCATCAGATACCACAGGTTTAGGAGCTGAATTCCACAAGGTCACCCTACACTTTAAATGTCAACTGCACATAGGTACCCAGACTGCCCACAGATCTCTCCAGGTGACTACAAATTCAGGGATACCTGTGACCCTCTCCCCTCAGGGTTGATAATTCTCTAGAAGGTCTCAGAGAACACACAAAAACACATAACTTTACTTTAAACGATAAAACTCAGGATTAGCCAAAAGGAAGGTACACAGAGGGCAAGGTATGGGGTGGGGTGGATGGCATCTGAGCTCCCATGCCCTCCCCCAGCCACCACATCACTGTGTTTACCAAATCAGAAGCTCTCCCAATCTTATTGCTCAAGAGTTTTTAAGCCATTATGAACATAGACAGCATATAAAAAAGCAGAGACATCACTTTGCTGACAAAGTTCACATAGTCAAAGCTATGGGTTTTTCCAATTCAGTTGAGTTCAGTTCTGACTCTTTGCTACCCAATGGACTGCAGCACACCAGGTCTCCCTATCCATCACCAACTCCCGGAGTTTACTCAAACTCATGTCTATTGGGTCAGTGATGTCATCCAACCATCTCATCCTCTGTCTTCCCCTTCTCCTCCTGCCTTCAATTTTCCCAGCATGAGGGTTTTTGAAATGAGTCAGTTTTTCACATCAAGTGGCCAAAGTATTGGAGTTTCAGCTTCAGCATCAGTCATTCCAATGAATATTCAGGACTGATTTCCTTTAGGATGGACTGGCTGGATCTCCTTGCAGTCCAAGGGACTTTCAAGAGTCTTCTCCAACACCACAGTTCAAAAGCATCACTTCTTTAGTGTTCAGTTTTCTTCATGGTCCAAACCTCACAGCCATATATGACTACTGGAAAAGCCATAGCCTTGACTAGACAGGCCTTTGTTGGCAAAGTAATGTCTCTGCTTTTTAATATGCTGTCTAGGTTGGTCATAACTTTTCTTCCAAGGAGTAAGCGTCTTTAAATTTCATGGCTGAAATCACCATCTGCAGTGATTTTGGAGCCCACAAAATACTCTGCCACTATTTCCACTGTTTCCCCATCTCTTTGCCATGAAGTGATGGGACCAGATGCAGTGATCTTAGTTTTCTGAATGTTGAGTTTTAAGCCTACTATTTCACTCTGCTCTTTCAGTTTCATCAAGAGGCTCTTTAGTTCCTCTTTGTTTTGTGAAATAAGGGCTGTGCCATCTGCATATCTGATGTTATTGATATTTCTCCTGGCAATATTGATTCCAGCTTGTGCTTCATCCAGCCAAGTGTTTCTCATGATGTACTCTGCATATAAGTTAAATAAGCAGGGTGACAATATACAGCCTTGATGTACTCTTTTCCCTATTTGGAACCAGTCTGTTGTTCCATGTCCAGTTCTAACCATTGCTTCCTGACTTGCATACAGATTTCTCAAGAGGCAGATCAAGTGGTCTGGTATTTCTATCTCTTTAAGAATTTTCCACAGCTTGTTGTGATCCACACCGTCAAAGGCTTTAGCATAGTCAATAAAGCAGAAACAGATGTTTTTCTGGAATTCTCTTGCTTTTTCAATGATCCAAAGGATGTTGGCACTTTGATCTCTGGTTCCTCTGCCTTTTCTAAAGTCAGCTTGATCTGGAAGTTCACAGTTCACGTATTGTTGAACCCTGGCTTGGAGAATTTTGAGCATTACTTTACTAGCATGTGAGATGAGTGCAATTGTGTAGTAGTTGGAGTCCTTGGCATTGCCTTTCTTTGTGACTGGAACGAAAACTGACCTTTTCCAGTCCTGTGGCCACTGCTGAGCTTTCCAAATTTGCTGGCATATTGATTGCAGCACTTTCTCAGTATCATCTTTTAGGATTTGAAAGACCTCAACTGGAATTCCATTACCTCCACTAGCTTGTTCGTAGTGATGTTTCCTAAGGCCTACTTAACTTGGCATTCCAGAATGTCTGGCTCTAGGTGAGTGATCATACCATCGTGACTATCTAGGTTGTGAAGATCTTTTTTGTACAGTTCTTCTGTGTATTCTTGCCACTCTTCTTAATATCTTCTGCTTCTTTAGGTCCATACCATTTCTGTCCTTTATTGTGCCCATCTTTGCATGCAATGTTCCCTGAAAAGTGAAAGTGAAAATGAAGTCTCACAGTTATGTCCGACTCTCTGTGACCTCATGGGCTGCAACCTACCAGGCTCCTCCATCCATGGCATTTTCCAGGCAAGAATACTGGAGTGGGTTGCCATTTCCTTCTCCAGGGGATTTTCCCAAACCAGGGATTGAACCTGGGTCTCCCGCATTGTAGGCAGACACTTTACCATCTGAGCCACCAGGGAAGTAAATGTTCCCTTGGTATCTCTAATTTTCTTGAAGAGATCTCTAGTCTTTCCCATTATTTTGTTTTTTTCTATTTCTTGGCATTGATTGCTGAGGAAGGCTTTCTTATCTCTCCTTGCTATTCTTTGGAACCCTGCATTCAAATGGGTATATCTTTCCTTTCCTCCTTTGCCTTTCACTTCTCTTCTTTTTACAGCTATTTGCAAGGCCTCCTTGGACAACCATTTTGGGTTTTTTTGTATTTCTTTTTTGGGGGATGGTCTTGATCCCTGTCACTGTACAATGTCATGAACCTCCATCCATAGTTCTTCAGGCACTCTATCAGATCTAATCCCTGAATCTATTTGTCACATTCACTTTATAATCATAAAGGATTTGATTTAGGTCATACCTGAATGGTCTAGTGGTTTTCCCTACTTTCTTCAATTGAAGTCTGAATTTGACAATAAGGAATTTGAGCCACAGTCAGTTCCTGGTCTTGTTTTTGCTGACTGTATAGAGCTTCTCCATCTTTGGCTGCAAAGAATATAATCAATCTGATTTTGGTATTGGCCATCTGGTAATGTCCATGTGTAGAGTCTTCTCTTGTGTTGTTGGAAGAGGGTATTTGCTATGGCCAGTGTGTTCTCTTGGCAAAACGCTATTAGCCTTTGCCCTGCTTCATTCTGTACTCCAAGGCCAAATTTGCCTGTTACTCCAGGTATTTCTTGACTTCCTACTTTTGCATTACAGTCTCCTATAATGAAAAGGACATCTTTTTTTGGGTGTTAGTTCTAGAAGGTCTTGTAGGTCTTCATAGAACCATTCAACTTCAGCTTCTTCAGCATTACTGAAGTTTTTCCAGTAGTCATCTAAAGATGTGAGATTTGGACCATAAAGAAGGTTGAGCACTGAAGAACTGATGCTTTCAAACTGTGGTACTGGAGAAGACTTCTGAGAGTCCCTTGGACAGCAAAGGCATCAAACCAGTCAATCCTAAAGTAAATTAACCCTGAATATTCATTGGAAGAATTGATGTTGAAGCCTAAATATTTGGCCATCTAACATGAAGAGCTGATTCCTTGGAAAAGACCCTGATGCTGGGAAAGTTTGGAGGGCAGGAGAAGAAGGGGGTGACAGAGGATGAGATGGTTGGATGGAATCACCAACTCAATGAACATGAGTTTGAGCAAACTCCAAGGGAAATTTGGCAGGCATGCTGCAGTCCATGGGGTTACAAAGAATCAGACATAGTGATTGAACAATAGCAACAAAAACAACAAACTAGCTCTCCTCCATTCCCTGGAATCAAGGTTGGGGCTGGCCATCCCTGCCCCCTAATCATTCGGTCTTTCTGGAGGCTAGCCTCACCATGAGGCTGTCTAAAACCCCTAGTGGCATAAACTCAGGTTTGACAGAAAGTGGCTTGTTATAAAAATGAAAAACCCTCTCAGGGCTTTTTGACTCAGGACTAGTTTGATCTCCTTGCTGCCCAAGGGATTTTCAAGAGACTTCTCTAGTACCATAGTTCCAAAGCATCAATTTTTTCATCACTAAGCCTTCCTTATTGTTCAACTCTCACATTCATACATAACTACTGGAAAAACCATAGCATTGACTATATGGATCTTTCTCAGGAAAGTGATGTCTCTGCTTTTCAAAATGCTATCTAAGTTTCTTGGCTGTGGTCACTTTCTGTAGTGATTTTGGAGCCCAAGAAAACAAAGCCTGTCACTGTTTCCACTTCCTCCCCATCTAGTTTCCATGACATGATGTGACCATAGCTGTGATCTTCCTTTTCTGAATGTCAAGATTTAGGGAGAGCTGGGGATGTTGTAAAGGGATTTTGTAGGCAGATGAAAGCCCCAATTCTTTCCATGGTCACTCAGTGAAAGATTAAGTTTCATAGTCACAGGATATGTGAAATTATCAGACCAAACAAAAACTGGAGTTCAGGTTTTTTGAAGGAGTACAATATGTCTTATTCACACATGTATATTTTGATTCTAGTTTTATAGTTTAATGCATAATTAACAATTTCATGGTTAATGAAGCCATGAAATTAAAAGATGCTTACTCCTTAGAAGAAAAGCTATCCAAACCCAGACAGCATATTAAAAAAAACAGACATCACTTTGCCAGCAAAGATCCATATGCTCAAAGCTATGGTTTTTCCAGTGGTCATGTACAAATGTGAAATTGGATCAGAAAGAAGGCTGAGCATGGAAGAAATGACCTTTCAAATTGTGATGCTGGAGAAGACTCCTGAGAGTCTCTTGGATAGCAAGGAAATCAAAGCAGTCAATCCTAAAGGAAATCAACCCTGAATATTCATTGGAAAGACTGATGCTGAAGCTGAAGTTCCAGTATTTTGGCCACTTGATATGAGGAGCCAACTCATTGGAAAAGACCCTGATGCTGGAAAAGATGGAAGGCAAAAGGAGGAGGGGTAGTAGAGGATGAGATGGTTACATATTGTCACCAATAAGATAGACATTAACATCAGCAAACTCTAGAGATAGTGGAGGGCAGATGAGCCTGGTGTGTTGCAGTCCATAGGGTCACAGAGTTAGACATGACTTAGTCACTGAACAACAAGTTATTGAGGAATTGGTTAATAAACTGGATAAAGAAAACATAAGAAAAGAGTGATTTTGTATTCTATGCATATTATGGGCTCAAACTAAGAAAACTAAACTCTTCCTGAGAGAAGAAGGTGGGACAGAGGATGTACATGATCCATAGCAAGTGATGGTAAAAAGTACCAAACAAAGGGTGATCTTTAAGAAGAATGCCCACTGAAAGTGGTACTGTCTTTTTTCACTTGGCTCCAAACTTACATTCTTTGGTTTGGATTCAGTTCAGTTCAGTTCAATCACTCAGTTGTGTCAGACTCTTTGCGACCCCATGAATCGCAGCACGTCAGGCCTCCTTGTCCATCACCAACTCCCGGAGTTTACTCAAACTCATGTCCGAGTTGGTGACGCCATCCAGCAATCTCATCCTCTGTCGCCCCCTTCTCCTCCTGCCCCCAATCCCTCCCAGCATCAGGGTCTTTTCCAATGAGTCAACTCTTCACATGAGGTGAACAAAGTATTGGAGTTTCAGCTTCAGCATCAGTCCTTCCAATGAACACCCAGGACTGAGCTCCTTTAGGATGGACTGGTTGGATCTCCTTGCAGTCCAAGGGACTCTCGAGAGTCTTCTCCAACACCACAGTTCAAAAGCATCAATTCTTCGGTGCTCAGCTTTCTTCACAGTCCAACTCTCACATCCATACATGACCACTGGAAAAACCATAGCCCCGACTAGATGAACCGGTTTGGATTAACTTTAGTCAAAATTAACTTTTCATAAATAAGCTCTTGAGTGAATGGGACAATGGAGATATTGACTTTACCTAAGAGATTAAGGGATCCCCTGATATATGAAGACACAAGAATAGAAGTGAAAAATATTAGTTACTCAGTCATGTCTGACTCTTTGTGACACATGGACTGTAGTCCACCAGGCTCCTCTGTCCTTGAAATTTTCCAGGCAAGGATACTGGAGTGGATAGCCATTCCCTTCTCCATCTTCTGTATTGCAGGCAGATTCTTTACCATCTGAGTTGCCACATAAGTCCATGAGAATGCAATACTGCCTCAAATATATATCAGTCAGTTTAGTTCAGTTGCTCAGTTGTGTCCGACTCTTTGCGATCCCATGAACTGCAGCATGCCAGGCTTCCCTGGTCATCACCAACTCCCAGAGCTTACTCAAACTCAGGTCCACTGAGCTGGTGATGCCATGCAATTGTCTCATCATCTGTTTTCCCCTTCTCCTCCCACCTTCAATCCTTCCCAGCATTAGGGTATTTTACAATGAGTCAGCTCTTTGCATCAGGTGGTCAAAGTATTGGAGTTTCAACTTCAGCATCAGTCCTTGTAATGAATATTCAGAACTAATTTCCTCTAGCATTGACTGGTTGGATCTCCTTGCAGTGTCAGGGACTCTCAAGAATCATCTCCAACACCACAGTTCAAACTGACACACACACACACACACACACACACACACACACACACACACACACACACATATTATATATATAATATATAATATTTGTATTAAAAAGATGCACTCCTTACAACTATAAGAAGATGGTTTGATAGAATGTGATGATTATAAGTTTATTTTGAATTAGAACTATTGGTGGCTTGATCTTCATCTGTAGCTCAGTTATAGAATTCAAGTAGGAAGGCATGTTTCTGTGTGTGCTCAGTTGCTCCATGTTGGCTGGCTCTTTGAAACTCCATAGACCATAGCCTGCCAGGCTCTTGTGTCTCTGGAATTTTCTAGGCAAGAATACTAGAGTGGGTTGACATTTTCTCCTCCAGGGGATCTTCCCAACCCAGGGATCAAAACCGTGTTTCCTGCATCTTCTGCATTGCCAGCCAGATTCTTTACCATTCAATTAAAAAGGTTACAATTTTGTCACCTTATTTTAAGACCAAGGAAAATAAAATAGTCAAAAGTGTTCATCATGCAGACAAAGTTTGTTTCGGATAAAGATATTTGAAATCTAAGCTGTTTAGAGATAAAAATAATAGTGGAAAGAGAAGGGATATGTTAAAAGTGTCAAAATGATATAAGGCTCATAATATTGTGTCAACAGTAATTGAGCAAGAAATCTAAAAGGCAGGAAATTGTTACTAGAGAAAAGTAAGGGTAAGTTTATGGTTTTGAGTACAAAGCAATTTGGAATGACAAGGTTGTGGAAATAGAGGGCAGAAGTGTGTGAAAGGGTTACAATTGATGAATAAACCAAGTCCACAGAGGCCATCATATTTTTTAGAGAAAGAACATCCATACCAGCAAGAATTCATACATGTTGACAGGGTTTGCAAATAATAATGGAACACTGAAAATTGTATGTGAAGTCATTACTGAATGTTACAGAAAAGCCAGAAATTAGGTAGATAATAAGACGCTAATGCACCATATTAGTTCCTCAAGATGAAATTTTATATGAAAGATGAGTGATTATCAGATAAAGCAAGAGATAGAATATTAATTAATACAAACTATCACAACATAATCTGTCATGGTCACCATATTTGAACATGTAATTGGGACTTATGGGTTACAAATTCTTTAAGAATCTGTACCCTATAAATACAATTTAATGCATATTAAAATGGTTTGGGCTGCATTTTCTTACTGTCTAAAAGTAGAGACCCAACAGTTTGATAACTAATGTGTCATTTGAGATACTAATTTTTTTGTACTTAACTTTGAGGCATTTTACAACTAATTTTGTTGCATCAAATCCCAAATAACTCAATTAAAAAATGCACAGTGGACTTGAATAGATATTTTTTCAAAGACACATTAAATACAAGTGGCCAACAGGAAAATGTGATCAATATCACTAATCATCAGGGAAATGCAAATCAAAGGCACAATGATATATCACCTCACACCTGTCAGAATTTCTATTATAAAAAAAAAGCAGATAACAAATATGGAGAAAAGGGAATTCTTGTACACTATAGTGGAAATATAAACTGGTACAGCCCCTGTGGAAAACAATAAGGAGGTTTTTCAAGAAATTAGAAACAAACTACAACATGATCTAGCAACCCCGCTTCTGGGAATATGTCCAAAAGAGGAAAGTCATTATTTCAAAGAAGTACCTATAGTCTCATGTCCACTGCAGCATTATTCACAATAGCCAAGGTATCAAAATAACCAAAGTATCAATTGGTGGATGAGTAGATAAAGAATATATGACATATACATAATATATAATGGAATATTATACAGTCTTAAAAAAGATGGGCATTCTGGGTTTTTTGCAACAACATGGATATAATTGAAGGGGGATTTGCTAAGTGAAATAAACCAGACAAAAATAGATAAATACTATATGGTATTACTTATATGTGGCATCTTAAAAAAAAAAAGTCACATCTTTCTAATAGAAACAGAGTAGAGAAGTGGTTGTTGCCAGGGACTAAGGAGGGGGGGACCAAGGAAGAGGCCAGTAGAAGGGTACAAACTTCCAGTTATAAGATGAATAAGGTCAGAGGATCTAATACATAACATGATAATTATACTTGATAAAACTCACATTTTATAACTGAAATTTGCTAAGAGAAAAGACATTAAGAGTTCTCACAATGAAAAGAAAATAGCTAAATGTGTGAGATGATAAATGTGTTAATTAACTCTATTAAAATAATCTCACAATATACATGTATATCAAATTATCTTGTTGCACACATTTAATGTCTTATAGTTTTGTCAACTATACCTCAAAAACTGAAAAAAAAAAAAAAAAAGAAACCATCAAGGCGTGGTTTGGATTTCAATGGAATCTAGAGAGATGAGAAGAGGACCAGTGAAAGAACTGGAGAAAAAATACACATATTTACTTGATTTGAGATACGACTATATCTTTTTGACAGGAAAATATGGGTCATATATAGGAATGTACAGATCTAGTTAGGAAACTTACATAAAATAATTTTGTCTTTATTTCCATGACAACAAAAAGTCAACACAATGGAGAGCATATCACCAAATGCATGTGTTGTAAAATTCTTATGAACAATCATATTTTTTGTATTATTTCTTCCAATTCAAAAAAAATATTTACTATATGTACACAAACATTGAAAATTGTGTACCAGATGAATGTCTGAAACTTCAGTCACAACTGGGTAACACCTTTACTTGTTTTGGGCAATAATAAATAGGGTAAGTTATCATTTCAGCCACTCCAGTTCAGATAACTGTATTGAATAATACATTTTTAAAAGCTGTAGAAAAAAATGCATTTGGTACCCACAATCAACTCTGAAATAGGTAAGACCAAACAAACAAACAAATAAATTAATAAGTATTGGATATTTTAAGGAATGTTCAAACTAGTGCACAATTGCACTCTTTTCACATGCTCACAAAATAATGCTCAAAATTTCCCAAACAAGGCTTCAACAGTATGGGAACTGAGAACTTCCAGATGAACAAGCTGGATTTAGAAAAGGCAGAGGAACCAGAGATCCAATCGCCAACATCCACTGGATCATCGAAAAAACAAGAGACTTCCAGAAAACATCTATTTCTGCTTCTTTGACTACATACACTAAAGCCTTGATCGTGTGGATCACAGCAAACTATGGAAAATTCTTAAACAAATGGGAACCACCTTACCTCCCTCATGAGAAATCTGTATCCAGGTCAAGAAGCAACAGTTAGAACTGGATATGGAACAATGGACTGGCTCCAAGTTGGGCAAGGAGTACGTCAAGGTTGTATATAGTCACCCTGTTTATTTGACTTAATGCAAAGTGCATCATGCGAAAGGCTGGGCTGGATGAAGCACAGCTGGAATCAAGATTGCAGGGAGAAACATTAATACGCTCAAATATGCAGATGACACCACCTTACTACAGAAGTCAAAGAGGAACTAAAAAGCTTCTTGATGAAAGTGAAAGAGCAGAGTGAAAAAGCTGATCTAAAACTCAGCATTCAGAAAACAAAGGTCATGGCACCCAGTCCCATCATTTCATAGCAAATAGATGAGGAAACGATGGAAACAGTGACAGGCTTTATTTTCTTGGGCTCCAAAATCACTGCAGATGGTGACTGCAGCCATGAAATTAAAAGACGCTTACTCCTTGGAAGAAAAGCTATGACCAACCTAGACAGTATTATAAAAAGCAGGGACATTACTTTGCCAACAAAGGTCCATCTAGTCAAGGCTATGGCTTTTCCAGTAGTCATGTATGGATGAGGTTTGGACCATAAAGAAAACCAAACGCTGAAGAATTGATGCTTTTGAACTATGGTGTTGGAGAAGACTCTTTCCTGAGTGTCTCTTGGACTGCAAGGAGATCCAGCCAGTCATTCCTAAAGGAAATCAATCCTGAAGACTCATTGGAAGGAGTGGTGCTGAAGCTGAAATTCCAATACTCTGGCCACCTGATTCAAAGAGCTGACTCATTAGAAAAGACCTTGATGCTGGGGAAGATTGAAGGCAGGAGAAGGGGATGACAGATGAAGAAATGGTTGGATGGCATCACCAACTCCATGGACATGAGTTTGAGCAAGCTCCGGCAGATTGTGAAGAACAGGGAAGCCTGGCATGATGAGGTTTATGGGGTCCCAAAGAGTTGGACATGACTGAACGACTGAGCAACAAATCTTCTCTTTGACTTTCCATATTGACTGTCCTTTTTTTTTTTTTTTTTTTTTTTTTTTGCTGTGCCTGGGAGAGTGCCACCTATACACTGCATCTTGGGCTACCTTGACCTAGGGTTTAGAGTTAGGTTCAGTAAATGTGTGACATTAACATGGGGGTTACAGGTAAAGGAGGAATTATCAGGTTACTTATTGCTATAAGTACTCCATCCTTCAAGATTCAATGACAAGATTGCAGCATTCAACTCAGATATCCTTTTCCATGCAACCTCCATCTCTGATTTACCATAACCTCCATCTCTGGTTCAGACAATAACACCCCTTATCTTTGCTGGTCTAATGGTGGTAATGCCCTCCTGCTATTGCTCACCTCAGGCAGTGTTGTAGTTGTGCCAGAGCTATAGGTGGCTCTGACCAGCTCATTAGATCCAGTTGTGGGCATCACTTTCCATTCTGTCTTCACTGAGGTCATATTGACAGTTTAAGTCAAGACAAGAGTATTCACATGATGAAAATAGCATACTTTTAAATTAGGGTGCTTTTGTTTTCTACTTTTTTGGAAAAAGTAAAACTATGTGAACCTTAATTGTTCATTTTGATACTAATTTCTCATTTAAATACTTTGTTCTTTGCAACCAGCCTCTGCATTTTGTCAGTATAACTTTATGGAGGTTTTCAATGGCTGAATCAAAGATCTTTCTTGGTAAATGTTACACTGCACTTGAAAATATGTGGGATATTTTCAAGTATATTTTGATATTAATTTCCAACATAGTTCCACAGTGATAAGAGAACAGACACTGCATGATTTCAATACCTTTAGACCATGAAATTTTTGCACCTTGTTTTATGCCCCTAGATATGTTCCAGTGTCTCCTAGTTTACAGTTTATGGGAACTTGAGTCAAATTTGTGTTCTACTGTTGTGTGAACATTAACAAGTCTTAATTATGTTTAATTGGTTCACTGTGCCTTTAAGGTCTACTATATCCTTCTACTTCTCTGTATATTCATTATATTTATTTTTGAGAGTTTGATATTGAAGCTTCAACTAAAAATCTTAATTTATCCACTTAAAAATAATTGTCATATACAGTGGAACTGTATGTAACCTTGTTCTGTATTTTCCAAGTCTCATATAAATGTGTTATCATATTTTCATAATTAAGAAAGTAAAACTTAAAAATTTCTGAATTTACCACAGGCTCACAGTTTCTGTGTTAGGCCCCTCTGTCCCTTATTTTTATTTCCTAAACTATGCACACACTTTTGTAAAAGATTTGCTTTATTAAACATTCCACAAAGCACCAATTTTAATGTGTTATCTTTTTCCTGGTGAGCCTTAACTGAAATAGTAATTGGTACATAAAATGGCTCCAGGAAACAAACCTTAGAAATAGGATTCCAAGATTGAATTGCACACATATTGAAAATGGTTTCCAGGGGAAATTGGACACTGGTAAGTTGTGGGAAGTAGTGGCATCAAGAGTCTCAAAATGTTACAGGTACTAGCATGGGAAGAAATGTAATTAAAGACTCAGCTTGGGCGAGAGACTATCTTTGAAATTTCATCCTTTTGCTGACAATAATAAGAATAAAAATTTTTATTTTACTTGGCAACTCCTAAGAGCTCTAGAGTGTATATTCAAGTAAAAGAACAAAATAAAGGCTGTGAATATCTAACTCAGCTAACAAATGGAAGATTAGAAATTCTTAGCAACAGATTTAAAGAGTTCCTTATCTTCTTCAGATACAGAGTTGAAGCTGAAGAAATATGTCTGAGATCAACAAAAAGAACCTGCTCTAAGAATTGCAAAAATGAAGAGTCAATAAAATACTCAAAGAAGTGCACTGATGGGAAATGAACAGGTCTCTCAGATGTGGGAAAAGAATATTAGAAGAAAAAGACACAATTGAGAAATTTAGACTCTTTTTCCCTACAAACTTCTAGATTTCCCTTGCTAGTGGAGGTTCAACTTCTAACCCTTTTCTGAAGGAACAGATTTATGGACTTGGGGATGTTTACCCTGCAGAAGTCATGCTAAATGCCCTTCATTACTTTCAGTGCCACAGGAGTGGTTGTAGTATATCAAATGAGAACAAAGTTGACTCCAGATCAAGATAGTCTATACACAAAAACGTTACAGAATTTCACGAGCTTTAACTGACATGAATCTGGCAAATAAGTATGGGAATGTTAGACTTTCTGAGAATGTTAGACAAAGGAAGGTGAAATTTAAAAGCAAAAAGACAGATGTTATTTACAAGGTGCCCTTACTTGAAACTTATGATATAATGATTGGACCCAGCACCTGAGAAGGATATTAATAGTTAGCAGTTACTTCGACTCATTGAAGTCTATATACCACAGGGTGGTGGTTTTGTCACTAAGCCGTGTCCAATTCTTGTGACCACATGGACTGTAGCCTTCCAAGCTCCTCTGTCCATGGGATTCTCCAGACAAGAATACTGGAGTGTGGGTTGCCATTTCTTTCTTCGAGGGATCTTACCAACCTGGGAATTGAACCTCGCTCTCCTCATTGCAGGCTGATTCTTTACCAACTGAGCTATGAGGGAAGCCCCCTTCATACACACAGGGAGCTGTAACAATTAGCAATGTGGTTGAAATATCAGCAATGTCTTGATGATATGTATAGAAAGGAGCCAGACATTTCATTTGGATTGTAATACTAGAAGCAATATTTATTACTTATGGATTAATGCAAGTATTATTAATATTGAGATATTAGAAGTTACTTACTCAGACAATCTTTAAACATGAGCTCTCTAAGAGTCTTAAGATTACTCCTTTATTAGGCATTAAGAAAGGCCTTGATAAGAAGGGCATCACCAATTTTAGTTGATGGTGTGGCCATCAACTCTTCGCTTAAGATTATGACAAAGGATCCTGTAGTAGTCTTAGGTTCCCTAAGTCTCAGTGGAAACACTGGGATCTAAGAGTGCTAGAGGCAGTTAGTGGTGCTTGATATTGAGAGACAAGGTGGATGCAAATATTCCAATAAATCTCAAGACAATAATAATTATAAAAATAATTTAAAGTTTATATGTGCAGAGATCTGTAGTGATGGTTAACAAAGCATAGAATCCCCAAGGATAATTTTAACTGACAACCTACAAAGGGGCTGCATGACACATTTAACGGGAAAATTCTATGACTGCAGGACAAAAAGCTAACTCAGGTGCAAAACCTGTGCCTGTTCCTAGACTCACTGGTCCTTAGTTGAGAGAGAAATCTGAATATTTTGAGGAAGGTCTTAAGAAAATGATATATGGATCCAACATCAATCTTCCCCTAAAATTTTCACCAAAATTTCAGACATTTAACAGGATAACAGATACTCAAGAAAAGAAAAATGTAAGTAAACATATCCAAACATTTTGAGAGTTTATGGTACTGCTGCTTAATTGACACTAATATTCAGACGTTTTCAACTTACCAGACCTACATAGAATGGAGATTGTTGATGACTAGAGGGATCTTGGTTTAATTCTTGCAGTGGGTCCAGTGGGGCCACAGATTCACTTCATGTTTTTATTTCATTTCCAGAATGTATAGTGTGACTAGACACATGTTGTTCAGTCATATCCAACTCTTTGTGACCCCATAGACCGCAGCATAACTGGCGAAACCTCAACAGTGTCTTCTACATAATATAGGAGCCAAACGGAAATTCCTCTCTGTCTCTCCACACGACATAATAAAATGGGGTTTATCTTACCTCTGTCTTCACTGATCTGCTTAGAGCTCTGACAACTATCTTGTTTCTTGTCATAACTAATTTGGGGTTTGCTTAAATTGCTGTGATATCCCTCCAACCATTTTTCTGGTCCTTGTACTTTAGGCATTATGCTATTTGGACTTGGTGAGAAGAAAGTAACAAGCTACCAGTGTTGAGGATGCAAGTTTTTCACCTGGGTAAGCGACAGGAGCAGATGCTCATTGGAGGATGAAGGAAAGGGGTTCACTCAGTTGGATATCTTTTGATTTGTCCATTCCATGGCTGATTCATGTCAATGTATGGCAAAAACCACTACAATATTGTAAAGTAATTAGCCTCCAACTAATAAAAATAAATGAAAAATAAAAAAATAAAGACATTCTCTAATCTTCCACACACTGCTATGTCCTCTAGGAATATATATATATATACTACCTCAGTGACTTCTCTAGACCTTACCATTTGGTTGTGTACACACAGCAGGATGTCATCAGCAAGAGATCTGAGTGCTGGAGGACTGTGAACTTTGAATATCTATGTCTCTGGATTCCTTAAATGCACGATGTTATTTGTTGGGTGTGTTGGGCTGTTCACCATTCTCTGCAGATTGGGACAATTGATACCTTTCCTTGGTCCTTCAGGATCAGGAAACTGAATGTTTTTTTCTTGTTACTAATTCCAGAGCAATGAATTATTCTTTTGGTATTCTAAGCAGTACCCAAGTTTCTATAAAAAAGTAACTTTATAACCTCCTCTAATCACCTCATTTAATTTCCAGTGTCGTGGAGGGAACGTGATTGGTAGATTGTGTCTCAGTTATCTCTAGGTCTCATAATTTGCTCAAGAGTCACAATTACTTAACTGCTTCATGCCAAGACTTTGGTTTACTTCTTGATTTTTTCCCCTTCCACTTACAGTATTTATCTATACTATGTTACCTCTTTAGAATATAGCCTTAATAGTGTGGATTCTTGAATCTAAATCAAAGTTTCCTTGTGTTTAGAAAACTGATGAGCTATTATAAAGTTCTCAGTTGTATGAAATAAACTTATAAAAAAAAACATTTTTTACTAACAACACAAATAGAACATAATATCCTATCAGTAAAGTGATGGGACTAAATGATGACCCTAATCTTCAAATGTACCATCTACGTAGGCACTGGAAATTTCTTGCTTATATTATGAATTCATTATAAAATTTCCACACTAATGCAGACATTTGTTTGAATTAGATTTCCTACAGTAGTAAAGAGCAGAAAACAACTTCAGTTTTAGTTGGTTAGTCATTAGTGTTTGCCACAACTGTTAATTCAAAAAAGATAATTATTCTAGCTATTTATTGGGAAAATTTATTTTTATATTACCTTCACATGTTTGGAGAGTAATACAAATAAAAATGATACTTATTAGATGCTTTATTTTTCACTCTCAATCTTTTACAAATAAATACTATAAGACTACTGAACTCTCAAGCTTTGTTTTTCCAGTCATTTGTTTGGAGATTTCACCATTCAATATGCTATTAGATAATCTTTTTTGTTCTCACTATTCCTCTTTGAGTTTATGTTCCAGGAATACTAAATGATCTGTGTTCTGAGTGCACCAATCTGTTCATGTCTCCCTGACTTTGTGAAAGTTCCCTCAGCCTTGGAAAGACTTTCTATTACAATCTCTCAAGTTAATTTTTTCTATATTTAAACTTTTTTTTTTTTTTAAATCCACCTGCCTACCTCAGATAGAAGTAATCATTTCTTCCTTTTGCTACTGTGTACTCAGTGAATATTCTATTTCAACGACAGTGTAAAATTATTCAGAAAGTAGAATCAGCACACAAATCAAGCAAGTACCTCAAAGGGAGAAAGATGAAAATGCTGATGTCTATTATATTTTAAAAATGTGAGGGACCTCATTTTATCAACTCTTATTTGTACATTTTGACATATTTAAAATTGTAATATGCTGCAATTTCATTGATACAAAATTTTCTTTGTGGTGTCTGAGATGACAGTATCTTATAACTGATTAAGGAGGTGTGGAGGGGGGGTGGACGGCTGTTTGCTCAGTCGTTCAGTCATGTTCAACTCTTTGCAACCTCATGGACTGTAACCCACCAGGCTCCTCTATCCACAGAATTTCCCAAGCAAGAATACTGGAGTGAGATGCTGTTTCCTACTCTAGGGGATTAAGGAGTTACTATCATAAATTATAGAAATAGTTTCTGATTTTCTAATTTAATGGCTTCATTTTCTCTCTCTCTCTCCCTCTGACCCCCTTCTTTCCCCTACCCACCCCCCCCATTCCAAGGATGATTTTTCCCCTAATTTTATGTTAATGTACACAAAGAGATTTATCTCACTCTATGCTGGTCAGCTTAATAGTGATATGTCATGAGATTGTCTGGTTTATTTCACAGTGCTTACAGAGCAAAATCAATCCATATGAAGGAGAAGAATTTGGAAAGTTTAAATTTATATAATCATGGCAAGTAAATTTAGAGTATCTTCAGATTTTATATTTTTGTATGAGAGGAATCAACATATGTGTTCACAGAGAGAGCTGAGGTTTGCAGTTAGGAGATAAGAGCTAATGTAATTCAATATACAAAAACAATTCTTAGTAGAGCTTCTCAAACTGTTAGCCTGCTCCCCCATAAGACAATGTAATGGAGTTCTCTATGACCAGAAGTCTCTAGATATATTCACTGACTACTTGTAAAGAAAAAAAAAAAGCAATTAGGCATAAACTCATTGAAGATGAAATTGAATTCCCTGTTGGCACTCTAAGAGTATAAGACAATGTCAGACCCATAATAGGCAGTCAGTGCTGACTGCAGAACTGAAAAAGCAGAAAAACATTGAGAATTCAAATATCTTTCTTTGTTGTCCTTCCCCAGATAAAACTTGATTATATGTTAAAAAGTCATAAGCATTTCCTGGAATATTTTCTTTTACTTTATGTGGAAGAAAGCCAACTGCCTTCTTTGTTATGCTTCTGTCATTAGCCTTTCCCAAGCATCCACGATGACTTTCCTTCTTCTTTTTTAAATGGGACATAATTAATATACCATAATCTATCCTTTTAGAGAGCAAAATTCCATGGGTCTTAGTGTACTTACACAGTTCACAAGTATCACTACCATTAACTTTTTTTTTTTTTTAATCACTGCACAAAGAAACTTTGTAGCCGACAGGAAACACTCCCCATTCCTGCCACCCTTCCCAACCATGGAAACTGCTAGTCTACTCTGTTTCCAGGATTGACCTCTTCTGGTTATTTCATATAAATAGTATCATATAAATATGCCTTTTAAGTCTGGCTTCTTTCATCTAGCATGTCTTCAAGATTATCTGCAGCATGTATTAATACTTTAGCACTTTTTAATGGATGAAAATATTCTATTATATAAAAAATGCTTTATTTTTATTGCATTTCAGACACTTTTCAAAGCACTTTACTTAAGAGGAAGTCTACGGATTGTTTGATATGATTACTCATGTTGAGAAGATCAGTCACAACTGACAAAGAGTTTGGATTGGAATAACAATAAGCAAGCAAGCAAATAGGTGAGGCAGTTAATGGAGAAAGTTTTACTTGTAGTATGCTTCATGGCTTTGGTATAATTGCCATTAACTTTAACCATATTAAAGTGCTAAGTACTTTTCTTAAAAAATCAAGAAGCAACATAGTACGCTATTTAGATATGAGGAGGTAAATGCTAAAAGAGCCAAATAAATTTGACTTTGTTTAGATCATCATTGGTGTATAAACTATTATGGCCAAGTTTTAAGGGAGGAAGGACAAGATGAAGGCAGTTATTTTAATTCTCAACATATTTTATGTATACAGAGTGCCCAACAGCATGCTTTAAGATAATAAATTATATATACATTTCTAACAGCTAAATGAGTAGATGCAATCTTTCATTTCCTGAAAGATAAAAAGTCTAGGTGATGCTACTTAATTTTGATATGCTAATAGGATTTACTGTTGGTTTTTAATTACATCAATGTTCTAAATCATTACATAATAATCCCAGGAACTTTGTTAAATATTGTTCACCATATGAAATTAAAAAAAAAAAGAAAATAGCAGTATTCCTGAGAAAATTAATATGATTTAATCAAATTAAAACACTATGAAAGAGAAGGTATTAAAGCACTATACCATAGCAAGAGAAAATTAACTATTCTAATAAAAAAGAAGGCGCAGTTGAACAGTCGCTGGCTAAGATTTGGATTTCCCTCAACTACACAAATATGTATGAGGTTCAATTCAATAACCAATGAATGACTATCAACAAAAAAGTCTACAAATAAATGTTGGAGAGGATATGGATAAAAGGAAACTATCCTCCACAGATTTTGGGAATATAAATTGATAACTGGAACAATAAAAAGCAGTTTGTGATTTCCTTAAGAAACTAAAAATAGAACTACCATATGATCCAGAAATTCCATTCCTGAGTGTATATATATAAGGAAAAAAAATGAAAACACATATTTGAAAAGGTACATGCACTCCAATGTTCATAGGTGCACTATTTACAATAGTCAAGGTATAGGAGCAGCCTGAGTGCCCAAAAGATGATTGGATTAAGATTTGGTATACATAAACACACATACACACACACACACTGAAATATTACGCAGCCATAAAATCGAATGAAATACTGCCATTTGTAGTAAGGTAGATAGACCTAGAGAATGTTTTATTTAGTGAAATAGGTTGGAAAGAGAAAGACAAATACTATATAATATTACTTATGTGTGAAATTTTAAAAATAATGCAAATGAGTGTATATGCAAAACAAAAACCAACTTAGATACAGAAACAAATTCGTAGTTACCGACCGAGAGAGGAAAGAGTGGAGGGACATTTTACAATATGCAAAATAGGTAAGCCACAAGGATTTACTGCATAGTGCAGGGAATTATATCAATTATATTATAATAACCTATAATGGAATATAATCTGCAAGTAATTAAATCACTATTCTGTACACCTGAAATCAACACAATCTGTAAATCAACAATACTTCAATTAAGAAAAAGTGTCACCCACATATTTCTTATAGATTTCCCCCATTTGATATGGATTCATTTTCCTTCTTTATACCACATAGATTATCATAGCAGGAGAAACTATTGAAAGAGTATCAGAACAAATTACAAAAATTCTGTGGTGTCAATCCAGGACAAGTGAAACAGTAGGAAAACCAGAAATAAAAAATCCTAATTTAAATTCAGTGTAGCTAAATTTTGAAACTCAGTTTTTATGAAAGTGTGATCATTTGTTTTATAGTTACCATAATACATCAATGCTTTTTGTCTGAGTTTATAATATCTAAAGTATTAGGTGTAATCTGACTTATGAACTTTTTAATTTTGTTTTGGTTATTAGAAAATAAGTTTAATGTATTGTTAATCAATGTTTAAATAGTTAGTGAACAATCATTTTATACTATTGAGTTTTGCTTCTTGATTGTAATAAACCATCTGTTAATTATTAGAGGTCTGATGAATAATATTTAAATTAATTATATGACATTATAAACAGCAATACAGTGTTTTCTTTGAGTAGTTCATTTGCTTCTCTTATATACACAAAATTTATTCTAATATTAAAGAATTTATCATTGTACTTTAAGCACTGAACGTGTAATAATGTCTTTTACAAATGATGCATTATTTTGGAACCACGGAAAAAGATCTCATGACAATTACTTCCCAGTTGTGAGTTCATTCATAAGAATTTAAAGTAAATGTTTATTTAGTCTTTAAATGCTATTGAGCAAATGATGCAAATAATGAAATAACAATTTGACTGGAAAAGAATTTTTTTTCAGGGTAGATTTAGGTAAGGAATTCATGTCATACAGGCAAGTATGAATCATTATTTTTTCTTTATCACCACTCTATGTAGACCATTTTTACAGACTTTTGAGAATCAAAAATAAACAAAACATGCATAATCCCTATATTCATGAAGCTTAAAAACCAGTAGAAGAGAGTCCATATAGTCAAAGCTATGGTTTTTCCAGTAGTCATGTACAGATGTGAGAGTGGGACCGTAAAGAAGGCTGAGCACTGGAGAACTGATGCTTGCAAACTGTGGTGCTCGAGAAGACACTTGAGAGTCCCTTGGACAACAAGGAGATCAAACCAGTCAATCCTAAGTGAAATCAACCCTGAATATTTACTGGAATGACTGACGCTGAAGCTGAATTTTCAGTACTTTGGCCGTCTGACGCAAATAGCTGACTCACTGGAAAAGACTCTGATGCAGGGAAAGATTGAGGCTAGGAGGAGAAGTGGGCAACAGAGGATGAGATGGTAAGATGGCATCATCAACCCAATGGACATGAGTTTGAGCAGACTCAGGGATATAGTGAAGGACAGGGAACTCTAGCATGCTGCAGTCTATGGGGTTACTGAGTCGGACATGATTTGGCAACCGAACAACACAATAATAAAACCAAGATTCCTCCCTCTCCAAGACTAAGCAGACTAATTTGGTATATGGACCACTTTTGTTTCTAGGTAACATTCAGATACCTTTTAGTTAAATAGATCTTCAAGGACATGGGAAGAATACTTCAGACTAAAGGGCAGAAAAAGACAAATCAATTATGAGTGGGTATTTCATACTAGTATCAGGCTTTTCAACAGGTAAATCAATGCTAAGATTACAAAGTTCAAAGGGAAGAATATAAGCCAAAAGATGCAGTTATTTTCAAATAAGAAGCAACTGTGAATTACAAAACTCTTATTTATTGAACAAATATTATTGATGATTAACTGCATCCAGTTAAGAAGTTAATCAAATAAATACTCCTCCAAATAGGAAAATTATCATCATAAAAGCAGATACTTTCAAATATAGAACATATATTTTATAATGTAAGGTTTAATATTACAGAATAAATTGCAAAGTGATAAACTTTAGCAGATTAAAGTAGTCTATATATAAAATATTACAATGTTATTAGTATGTATATCAAATGATAGAATGGAGGAGAACATAAGAGTACTAATGACTTTATCCTTTACAGCAAAAATTCAATAAAAATAAGAATGCATGTGGTCACAAAATAAAAGTATGTCCAAGTATAACGGCTTTCATAATATTTTGGCTTAGTCTGAATCTTTAAGGAAAAAATATACTTGGGGTAAAATAATATAATTCCTTAGACATAGTATCTTTTCTGGTTCACCCCAATTGCATTTTTTTCTGATAATTCAAGTACAATTTTTAATTTATTAAATTTACTATTAATTTAAAAAAACAGACTTATGGGCATGGGGAGAGGGGAGGAGAGGGTGAGATGTATGGAGAGAGCAACATGGAAGCTGACATTACCTTTTGTAAAGCAGATAGCCGATGGGAGTTTGCTGTATGTTTCAGGGGACTCAAACAGGGACTCTGTCTCAACCTAGAGGGGTGGGATGGGAGGGAGATGGGAGGGAGTTTCAAGAGAGAGGGGGCATATGGAC
Source organism: Cervus canadensis (assembly GCF_019320065.1). NCBI lineage: Eukaryota > Metazoa > Chordata > Mammalia > Artiodactyla > Cervidae > Cervus > Cervus canadensis. Next base: position 45,871,307 of record NC_057401.1, on the reverse strand, counting down.
ACCTATGGCTGCTTCATGTTGATGTTTGTCAGAAAACAACAAAATTCTGTAAAGCAATTATCCTTCAATTAAAAATAGTTTGTGATAGCCAGGACATGGAAGCAACCTAGATGCCCATCAGCAGATGAATGGATAAGGAAGCTATGGTACACACACTCTGTAGGAGAAGGCAAGGGTGGGATGTTCTGAGAGAATAGCATTGAAACAAGTATACTATCAAGGGTGAAACAGATCACCAGCCCAGGTTGGATGCATGAGACAAGTGCTCAGGGCTGGTGCACTGGGAAGACCCAGAGGGATGGGATGGAGAGGGAGGCGGGAGGGGGGATCGGGATGGGGAACACATGTAAATCCATGGTGGATTCATGTCAATGTATGGCAAAAACCACTACAATATTGTAAAGTAATTAGCCTCCAACTAATAAAAATAAATGAAAAATAAATAAATAAATAAATAAAAATTAATTAAAATTCATTATGCATGCAATTGAAAATGATATGTTGTGTGATTTTTATTACTTTTTTCTGTAGTTACTAATATTACAAGTTTTTTCAATAGCTTTGACATTAAATAAAAATTATTCAATTATTATTTTTATACTAACTATATGGTAGTAATGCTATGATTTTAAAAATTAGTAACAAGATAGTGAATATAATTCAAAACCACCCTGATAAATAACATATGTCCATGTTTGGAGAACATAAGTCCCAGATTCATATATGAATCATAAACTTTACAATGTAAACTGTGATTCAATAAAAAAAAAATGTGAACACAAGGCAAACTGAATATTGCTTCCCCTCTGGAAACATGGAGTTAAAAATCAGATAATTTAATAAGCGCTGACGTGTCAACAATGCTGTAATAAGAAAATAATGGCTGTGTGAGTCAATACCTCTGAATGCACAAGGATAGAAATTGTGTACATAAATACCTTGAAGAATGTAATGTTCTCTCTAAATTTGTCTGACACATTAAACTAAAACTGTAGATTACTACATTAAATTTGATAATGCTTTTCCTGGTATTTCCATTGATTATTTCATGAGAATGTTTAAAAAATTGACTTTTCTAGCCCTAGATGTTTGGAATAATGACCAGTTAACCAGGAAGACCCAAAAGTACTAAATAGGCCCAGGGAAAAGCCAAAAGGTAGAAAGGCAATGCAAAGTGAAAATAAAGGTAACTGAAAGATTTACAAACAAATTAAAGCATTTTGTACTTTTAATCCTTTCATTTTCTTTGTGGTTGTATACTCATTCTGTAACTATATGCTTTAGCAAAACTACAGAGAGTAAATTCCATGGGAGAGGATACAGTAGGAAGAGGTTTAAGCTGGAATAGAAGCATCATAACCATGGAATGTTGATTACCATAGTCCACTCTTCATAATAACATGATGAGAGTGAGACCAGGGAATCTTCTCCCCAGATAGTGAATCCACTCAAATAAATGCAAATAAAGGCAGATGGAAGCCTGGTTTGCATGAACAAATTGATGAGTAATGAAATCATAAATCCACAGACCCTCTCTGCCTTCTGCTTTCTCATCTGCCTCCTCTCCCTTCTCCTTAGCCAAAGTGGACATGGTCAGGCTATTCTGACTATAGTGAAGGTCTGTAGTGACATGCCCCAGAAAGTACTGGTCTCTCTTACTAAATTTAACAAGATTATTTCCTTCATCCTGGAGATGAATTGGTCCAAGTTCCTAGGTCTAAAGATTGTTCGGCAAAATGATCCCAAAGGACCTTACATTCTTTTCATTAAAAACATAAGTCTCCATAGCTCACTACAGGCTGGTCTTCAGCATCAGTGACCTGCTTAGAGTCAATAAAGTTACCGAACATAACTCTGTGTGAGAGATCTCTAGTGAATTCTGGTCCCATCACTTCAGAACAGCAAGCAATAGCTATAAAATTGTTTCCCTGGCTTTGTTAGAGGCTCTTTGTTGGGTCTTTATTTGGAGCCCTTCTCCATTTCAGGGACCCATCCCCGGGATATTCAATCCTGAATATTCATTGGAGGGACTGATGCTGAGGCTGAAGCTCCAATACTTTGGCCACCTGATGTGAAGAGCTGACTCATTAGAAAAGACCCTGATGCTGGGAAAGATTGAAGACAGTAGGCAAAGTGGATGACAGAGGATGAGATGGCTGGATGGTGTCACTGACACAATGGATGAGTTTGAGCAAGCCTCAGGAGATGGTGAAGGACAGGAAAGTCTGATGTGCTGCAATCCAAGGGGTCACAAAGAGTTGGATGCGATTGAGCGGCTGAGCAACAACCATCCCAGGGAGCACCTCGACTGTATCTCCCTTTGAGATTGCAGTGCATTGGCTATGCGCTGAGTCCAGCGTGCTGGTGAGGGTAGGAAACAGCTATCCCATGCGAGACCCTCCATGTAAAGCCTTTTTAAGTGCCTATGATTAGGCCTGAAAGATCACAAATAGGACCAGAGCTATGCTCCTCAACTGATATTTAAATTATTTATAGCACATGCACTTAATTTTCTTTATTTGAGATACCTCAAGTAGAGTAAATACTGTATTGATTTTACTGCACTGTTCAATTATTTTTTGCATATAAATATACCATGTAATCATCACAATGATGAAGATTTAAAACACTTATGGTACACATGACAGTTTCTTTTTTAAAAATTAGAACTATAGTTGATATACACTACTGCAAATTATACCTTACAAATGTACAGCAAAGTTATTCTTCTAATATATATGTATATATAATTTCTGAGATGATTTTTCATTACAAGATACTGAATATTTCCTGTGTTATATGATAAGTCCTTGTTGCTTATCTATGTTATATATTGTACTTTTTATCTATTAATCCTATACTCCTAGCTTATGCCTTCTTACCTCCCTTTCCCCTTTGGTAACCATAAGCTTGTTTTCATGCCCAGGACAGGTTCTTTGTGATTCTTCTTAGACAGCACCCCTGGAAGTACCCAGCATTCTCACTGCTATCACTCAGGGTAGTTGACTATTTTTGTTTTTTGTCATTAAAATAGATAATAAAGTATGTTCTTTTTTGCAACTAGTTCCCTTCATTCAGCATACTGTCTTTGAAATGTACTCAAGTTGCAGTTTATTCTTTTTATTGTAGAATAATAAAATAGGGCATGAATATAGCACATTTTATGTGTTTATTCTACTATTGTTGAGCACTTGATAGCTTTCAATTTGTGGCTATGTGAATGAAAATGCTACTAACATACTCAGCGCATACATGATTATACTCATAACTGTCTTTTAGAAGATATAGACATTCATTTCTCTTATGTACATGCAAAGAAGTAGAATTGCTGAAGTGTGGAGCAAGTATATAGTTCATTTTAGGAGATATTGCCATACAGTCCTTGAAAGTAGTTTCACTCCTACCTGCAGTGTATGAGCAAATGGATTCTTCTATATCCTGAAAACTTTTTACTGGTCTTTTTCATTCTGAAGCATTTGATAGATGCATATGATAAATTTTTGTAGATTTAATTTGTGTTTCCATGATGAGTGATTTTTTAGATGATTATGAGCAAACTGAATGATTCTGAGAAGCTCTTCAGTGACATACACTGAGCACCTTGTTCGTTCTCACCTATAGCCTTCACTTCAACTGAGTAGAAGCTAAGTGAAATGGTATTGCCATAGAAGAATCTGAATGTGGGACTTGTACTCATTAGATAGAGTGTAGAAACTGCAAAGCTAGCAGAAAGCATGGAGCATTAAATCATTTTGTCATTTAATAGAGCTACCCCATGGAATGGTTCCCTTCTCAAGCATAGATGCTTGCTCCCTAATTTCCCAGAGGCACCTGGAAATTGAAACTAACAAGGACAGTCTGAATTTCAGGGTAACAGATTGAAGGTGAAGGCGGATAATAATTTACTTTTAGAAGAGGGTGACATTTGGAGTTTCACAGTGCCTAAGTGAAAGCTATTTGACATGGTAAAACCCAAAACAAAAACATGGCCTGCAGCTGGCAAAGATGACGACGTGAGTTAACTGCCAAGACAGGCTCCTAATAATGGTAGTCGTGTTAATTAGATAGGAGAGAAAGTTCCCACGTAATTTCAGAATGCCAAAACAAAGAGAAAAATGCTGCAAAAAAGCAAATAAACCAAGTCATTCAGTGGTTTCCAGCTACATCACAACTTAACTGTTATGATGACAGAAAACTAATACAATATGCTAAAAAAACTCAATAAATAATATAAATACTGAAAAAATAGAGACAAAATTGTAAATTGAAGATAGCACTGCATATGTGAAAATTAAAAGAGGCTAAAATAACCGATATATGTGTGTGCATATGCACTTCTACACATGCATTATAACTATATAATAATATAATTTATTAAAATATCTGGACATACATATATATCCACATATCCTATGTAATAATTTAAACATTACTAATATGAACGGAGAGAAATTTCATTTATAATGAGGGCAGTAACAATAAAATTAATTTTTAATTCATATGCAATATTTTAAAAAGTAAGTTACTTTGTTTAAAGAGCATACTGAATAAATGGAGAAATTGTGTTGATAGTAATTCTAAATTACTGTGTAATCATAATGTAATTTCATTTAGAATTCCAAAGTATCCAGATTTGTTACTAATATGTTTTATAATTTTATCTGGAAAAGAACTTTAGAAATATTTATTGAAGAACATTTGTGATAAAATTATAAGCTCTATTTGATAGAAAAATATAGTCATAGACTTTCCCTACTAGATAATAAAATTTACAATAATGTTGCTATATTCAGAAAAGATAGCATTGATTTTAGAATAGACAAATACATTTATGGAAAATATTAGAACAAAAGTTTATCCAAGAATATATGCAATTCAATATTCAATTAAAGTAGCATCTTAACTCAGTGGTATCTAGATAGGGCTGTTTAATAAATGGATTGGAGATATTAGAAGATCCTATGAGGAAAAAGTTAATATCACATATGTTTTACCATGATCTCAGTGTTAAAAGTAAATAGAAAAACTGCTTGTATTAATATAAATTCCAGACACAGAAAACCATTCCATGCTGGAATGAAAATCAAGATGCCATAAAGAAAAAACATTGACTGTGTTACTATGTTTAAATAATGTGTGGCAAAAAGAAAATCACAAAAAAGTGTCAAAAGACAAATAAGATATGAGAAATATTTGTAAATTCATACTCAAAAATTGACTGAAGTCTTAGAATGCTCCTACATTCTTTTCAAAACAACTTGATACTCAAACGAAGCAAGAGTAGAATCTCAAATTTGGCCTTTGAAAAGAAATGAGACAAAATTTCTAAAATAATACTATTAAAAACAGAAGACATTGCAATGTTTTGAGCAGAAAATACAATTAGGACAAAGTAAAGGTCAGTTTTCATTTTAATCCTAAAGAAAGCAATGCTAAAGAATGTTCAAACTACTGTAAAATTGGGCTCAATTCACATGCTAGCAAGGTAATGTTCAAAATCCTTCAAGCTAGGCTTCAACAATATGTGACCCAAGGACTTCCAGATGCAAAAGCTGGATTTAGAAAAGGCAGAATAACTAGAAATAAAAATTGCCAGAATCCACTAGATAATAGAAAAAAACAAGAGAATTAAAAAAAAAAAAGTCTACTTCTGCTCCTCTGACTATGCTAAAGCCTTTGTGTGGATCACAACAAACTGGAAAATTCTTCAAGAGATACCATACCACCTTAACCTGCCTCCTGTGAAACATGTATGTAGATCAAGAAGCAACAGTTAGAACAAGACATGGAATGACAGACGAGTTCCAAATTGGGAAAGGAGCACATCCAAGCTGTATACTGTCACCCTACTTATTTAACTTCTATGCAGAGTACATCATGTGAAATGCCAGGCTTGAAGACTCACAAGCTGGAATCAAGATTGCCGGGAGAAAATATCAATGACCTCAGATAAGCAGATGATATCACTTTAATGGGAAAGATTGTAGAGGGTCTAAAGAGCCTCTTGGCAAAGGTGAAAAAATTGGCTAAAACTCAACATTCATAAGAGGAAAATCATGGTATTCACTCCCATCACTTTATGGCAAATAGATGGGGAAAAAAGTGGAAACAGTGACAGGTTTTATTTACTTGGGCTCTAAAATCACTACAGAAGGTGACTGCAGCCACAAAATTAAGACTCTCACTCCTTGGAAGAAAAGCTGTGACCAACCTAGACAGCATATTAAAAAGTAGAGACATCACTTTGCCACCAAAGTTCCATATAGTCAAAACTATGATTTTTCCAGTAGTCATGTATGGATGTGAGAGTTGGACTATAAAGAAAGCTGAGTGCTAAAAAATTGATGCTTTTGAACTGTGGTACTGGAGAAGACTCTTGAGAGTCTCTTAGACAACAAGGAAATCAAACAAGTCAACTCTAAATGAAATCAACCCTGAATATTCACTGGAAGGACTGATTATGAAGTTGAAGCTCCAATACTTTGACCACCTGATGCAAAGAACCCACTCACTGGAAAAGACCCTGATGCTGGAAAGGATTGAGGGCAGGAGGAGAAAGGGTCAACAGAGGATGAGATGGTTGGATGGCATCATTGGCTCAATGGACATGAGTTTGAGTAAACACTGGGAGATAGTGAAGGCCAGAGAATTCTTGCCTGCTGCAGTTGATGGGGTCACAAAGAGTCAGACATGGTTTAGCGGCTAAACAATCTTAAAGTAACTCTAACTGATATTAGATTTAAAGGAGGAAAAAATGAGAATTGGGAGTTCGGTAGTTAGGTTATTGACATAATTCTGATATAATGATGACTGGCCTTTTCAGAATGTATCCACACAAGTGTACAGGTTGTTCACTATTCAATTCCAGATTGTTGTTGCCATACAAGCTTCACAAAAATAGAGTGCCACTGTGATTTGGTGATGGCAGTGTGTACAAAGACAATAAAGATGATAGAATATTTAGAATGTAAAAGCAGTAAATCATATTAAGAGAATGAAAGGGATATGGTGTGTGTGTTCAGTCATGTCTGACTCTTTGGGACTCCGCGTGCTGTAGCTCACCAGGCTCCTCTGTCCATCGGATTTTTCCAGGCAATAATAGTGGAGTGGGTCACCATTTCCTCCTCCCGGAATCTTCCTGACTCTGGGATTGAACCTGCATCTCTTGTGTCTCCTGCATGGGCAGGCAGATTCTTTACCACTGAGCCACCTAGGGTGCTTACTGCGTAGAGTAAATAGAGGTCATTACTCAGTATTCCAGCATGTGCAAATCACTGAGCAAGTTCTTCAGCTATTAATATTTTCTAAACATGAATGGATTCTGAAATTTAATTCAAATCTGGTTCTCACCTACAAGCATTAGACATATAATGATAACTACTTATTCAAAGTCTTCATTTTATTATTTCAAAGACATATTTAATACAGTATGTCTGGGAGAGAATTTATGACCATAGTTCTATGTTCAATCCACAGTTTTATCACCATTTCAATGACTATCACATTATTCTTTTAAGTTGCTGATTAAAAAATATTCGTTCTCTCCATATATATAATGAGTCTTCCATTAGCTCTCTGCATATTCTTAGCCTTCTGCTTGAATTGCTGCTGCTCCTTACCATCCTTGTTCATTAAAACTTCTTAGCCTGTATTTTCAATTCATCCTTTAGAGTTTCTTCTAATGTTTCTTATATTAAACACTAGGTTCTCTGAGCCTCTAGTTTGGTTTTTTTTTGTTCTCTACATTACATCCTTACAGAGGTATCAATGTTCTACTAATAATCTTTTAACAAAGAATACTGAAATTTTAATGTGCTACTAATTGATATTTGTATTTCCTTCTTGACTAATATTCATGAAATCAAAAGTAACTTACCTTCCACTTACCAGTCTATTGTCAAAACCTAGCAATAAACCAATAAACATTTGCTGAATAAGTGAATTAATGAATAATAGTATTTATTGAAATGGGGAAAGACTAAGAAACTTTTACCATCAGAAAAAGTCTGACAGGAAGAGTAGGATTAGTAAAATGGGTCAATATTAGAATTTTTATTCTTCAAAAGTCAATGATATCTATCCATATTGAAGATATCACATAGGCTACTGTCTATAAGCACTGTCTGTGTAAAAAGAATGTTTGTGCTGAAGACATGAATCTGGGAGTTATCTTTTTAAACATAAATCTAGTGCTTAGGGATGTAATGCAGTGTGTCTGGACAAGCTATTAACAGTGTGTAGCAAGAAAAAAATTTAAGTTTTTATGTAAGCACTGAAGCATTTTAATTTTCATATGTTGATATGGTAACCTTACCTTTAAAGGTAGTGTGCATGTGATTGGTGATATGAGGGAAGAAATTCAGATCTTGAAAGCAGACCACCTGTAAAATAATCAAATATTTATTAAAAACCAAAGGGGGACTTTTTTCTCTCTACAAATTATACTTCAGTTTTAATATAACAAAGAGCGATAGGAATCTTGATGGTAAAGATAGCAAATCAATGAAATTCACAAACACAGAAAATCCACTACACATAAGAAGTTTTTTTGTTTGTTTGTTTTTCCTATTAATCTTCAGAAGTTTTTAACAATATCTACTGCATGTAATTAAAGTAGCCAACACCAAGTGCCTATAATATTTATGTCATGAATTGTGTTAACGTCTACTCTTGTGTGCCTACTTTTACATTTAGAAAGGCTGTGTCAATAGTCTACCCCCAAATCTCACTGATACATGTAAGCATACAGACAAACATGGAATGATGCAATATTGTACATGGATTACTTTTAACTCTAATGCATGCATGCTAAGTCTCTTCAGTCATATTTTTTCTGTGTGACCCTACGGACTATAGCCTGCCAGCTATAGCTCCTCTGTCCATGAGATTCTCCAGAGAAGCATATTGGAGTGCACTGCCATGTCCTCCTCCAGGGGGTCTTCCTGGCCCAGGTATCGAACCTGTGTCTCTTGGGTCTTCTGCATTGGCAGGCGAGTTCTTTAATGCTAGTGCCACCTGGGAAGCCCTTATGAAAGTTAAATAACAAAGTCTTAAGAATAATTATAATCACACTCTAGTATTCTTGCCTGGAGAAGCCCATGGACAGAGGAGCCTGGTGGGCTATAGTCCATAGGGTTGTACAGAGTCAGACATGACTGAAGCGACTTAGCATGCACATGCATAACCACAGAAATGTGCTAATGGATAAACAACATTAAAAGTAAACTCTGAAAAAAATATGTTAGGGAGACAACTAAAAGTATAGAGTTGTCATCAGCTTAAAATAGACTACTACAACTGTAAGAGGTTCAATGCAAGCCTCATGGTAACCACAAGGATAAAACTCATCATAGAAATATATAAGGAGAAAAGTAAAAAATACCACAACAAAAAATTGCAAAACTACAAAGAGACAGCAAGAGAAGAGAGAAAAAGAGAGGTGAAAAACAGAAAATTGAATTTTATTCAGAAAAATGAATAAAATACAAATAGAAAGCTCTTATTAATAATTACTTCTAAAGTAAATGGATGAAACATCAATAAAAGGATGTAGAGTGGGAGTGATATCAGCAATGTGGCTGAATAATGCATCCTTCATCATTTCCCTCCTCAGCAACAACAATTTGGTGTTCATTCATGGACAAAAGTACCTTTGTGGGATCCATCACCATACGTCAATAGGCCCAGGAGGGATTTGACCCACCTGTGTACTAGGCAACGGGCATAAAAACCTAGGGTCTTGTCTGTGAACATTTCACTTGGCCATGAATAGGCTTCGGGTCCACTCAGCATTAGTCTGGAAGCTCCTGAAAAAAACTTTCTTCAATAGGTATGGAGCTCCTTGTGGAAGTCCAGGTTTTCAGTATAAAAGTTCCAACACAGCACTGAAGCAAGCAAAAACAAAAAACACTGCCACCACAACAAAAAAAAAACATGTTTGGACACATTGGAGAGGATAAAATAAATAGTTTGAGTTTATACATGTCATCTTTCCCCAGCTCAGTGCTAATGGAGATTTTCTTGGCCTGCCATTTCCCCTACAGGGGAGAATAAGAGCATATAAGTGAGTACCTGGCTTTCCGAGCCGTGTGGGACAAAGAAGCCTATTTCTTTCTTGCCTTATTAAGAGTACTGAGTTGCAAGATGAATGTCTGGGAGGTGGAAAGATGCTAGGAGAGAGTGGCAGATACGACGCTCTGGGGACATTCAAGGGATATGAATCCTACTACCACATGGACTCGATCAAGAAGTCTGCCCACAAATTGCTGGAAATGTCTCATCTGTGGGTCCCTCAAAATGGCCCACAAGCACACCCAGTATTCTGAATACTTCATCCAGACACACCCCACCTTAAGCCTGACTATGTTTGTTCAAAATGGTGATTATAGTGAGCTTTGTCTGTTGAATTGTGAGCATACACAGAAAACTGACTTGAATCTGTGGGTCAAGGAGAGACCATAAATTGAGGTTTACCTCCAGTCTTGAGAAAGCAAAAGAAAAGCTGTCAACACCCAGCCTTGCGCTTTGTAGGATCAAGAGAAGGTATACAAGCTTAAGAATTCTGCCACAAATATGGAGCAGACATACCCATTAGAGGTCTGTGAAAAACTTAGAATTACTAGCAAGGTTGATGAAAGTTATTTCTCTCCCACAGTTAATTAATAAAGGCTGGAAGAAGTGATTGCTAGTGTAACTATTAAGACATAAATATAAGACTTCAAGGAGGACTTCCCTCATGATGCAGTGGATAAGAATCTGCTTGCCAATGCAGGGGGCATGGATTCAATCCCTGGTCCAGGAAGATTCTACATGCTGCAGAGAAGCTAGGACTATGCACCACAACTATTGAGCCCACTCTCTAGAGTCTGAGAGCCACAACCACTGAGCCTACATGCTCCAACTACTGAAGCCTGGGCGCCAAGATGCCATGCTCTATAACAAGAGAAGCCACTTCAATGAGAAGCCCACACACCACAGTGAAGAGTAGAAGAGTAGCCCCCATTCACCACAACTAGAGAAAACCCATGCTAAACAATGAAGACCCAGTGCAGCCAAAAATTAAAAAAAAAAAAAAAAGACTTCAAGGAGTCATGAAGAGTCAAGAAGACATAACACAGCCAAATTATCACAATAATCTTTCAGTAACCAACCCCCAAAATATGGAGACATGTCATTTACTCAAGATTCAAAATGACTCTTTAAGGAAGCACAGTGAGCTACAAAAAATCAAAAAACAAAAAAAAAGCACAGGAAGATAATTAAACAAAATCAAGGAAAATGTCACAAATAAAATGAGAAGTTTAACAAAAAAATAGAAATCATAAAAATGAATGAAACAAATTCTGGAGAAGAATATAATGAATTAAATGAGAATTTCAATAGAGAACATCAATGTAAAAAGTAGATCAAGAAGAAGAAAGAAGCTGTGAATTGGAAGACAAAAATTTTGCAACTATCCAATCAGAGGAGGACAAACATAAAATAATGAAAAAAAGTGAAAAAAGTCTGTGTGATCTAGGGAATACCACTAAAAAAGCAGGCAGTAAATTTCTGGAAAAGAGAGGGAAAGGAAGCTAAAACTTATTTAAAGAAATGACATCTGAAAACTTTTCAAATCTAGGGTGAGATTTGAATATCTGAGTTTATGAAGCTCACAGGTCATCAAATAAAAAAGATATATTCTCCAAGACATATTAAAATAAAACTATCAAAAAGCAAAAACTCCTGGAAACTTAAACACAGCAAGAAAAAAGAAGCTTATAACTTACAAGGGAACTCTTAAAAGATTATCAATAAATTTCTCAGCAGGAAACTTACAGCCCAGAAAAGAGTGAAATAACATTTAAAGTGCTGAAACAACAACAACTCTGTCTGGCAAAGTTTTTTCCTTTAGAAACAAGGAAGAAATACTTTCCCAGACAAAAGCTGAGAGGATTCACCACTACTGGGCCCAACTTATAAGAAACATTAAGACATGTTCGAGCTGAAATAAAAATTCTTAATTAGAACATGAAAACATAAGAAAATATACATTTTGGTAAAGGTAACAACATAGTCAAATTTAGAAAATTAAAACTGCAATATGGTGTTGTGTTAACCACTTATCTCTGGTATAAAGGTTAAAGGAAAAAATATTAAAATATAAGCAATTAAAAGAACTTGTAAAGAATCCAAATATATAAAAATACAGTGACATCAAAAACATAAAAGGGTAGATTTTTTTGTCTTTGGTCAAGGTTAAGCTGTTATCAGCACAAAATAGATTGTTAATCTTTACAATGTTTTATGTAAGCCTCCTGGGGCTGGTAAATTAGGAAAACTCAGCAGTGGCCACAGGGCTAGAAAAGGTCCATTTTCATTCCAATCCCAAAGAAGGGCAATGCCAAAGAGTGTTCAAACTACTGCACAACTGCAGTTGTTTCACATGCTATCAAGGTAATGCTCAAAATCCTTCAGTCCAGGCTTCAGCAGTACAAGAACCGAGAATTACAGGATGTTCAAGAAGCAGCAGAGGAATGAGAGGTCAAATCACCGAAATCCACTGAATCCTAGAAAAAGCAAGGAATTCCAGAAAAACCTTTATTTCTGCTTCATTGACTATGCTAAAGCCTTTGACTGTGTGGATCACAACAAACTGTGGAAAAATCTTCATGAGATGGGAAAACCAGACCACCTTACCTGCCTCTTGAGAAAGCTGTGTACAGGTCAAGAAGCAACAGTTAGAACCGGCTATGGAACAATGGACTGGTTCCAAATTGGGAAAGGAGTATGTCAAGGTTTTGTACTGTCACCCTGCTTATTTAACTTAATTGCAGAGTAAATCACGTGAAATGCCAGGCTGGATGAAACTCAAGCTAGAATCAAGATTGCCAAGAGAAATATCAACAACCTCAGATATGCAGATGACATATCCCTTAAAGAGCCTTTTGTTGAAGATGAAAGAAGAGAGGGAAAAACCTGCCTTAAAACTCAACATTCAAAAAATAAAGATCATGGTATCTGGTCCCATCATCTCATGGCAAATAGAAGGGGAAAAAATGGAAAACAGTGAAAGACTTTATTTTCTTGGGCTCCAAAATCACTGTGGATGGTACTGCAGTGATGAAATTAAAAGTGTTTGCTCTTTGGAAGAAAAGCCATGACAGGCCTAGGCAGCATATCAAAGGGCAGAGACATCAATTTGCCACCAAGTTTCATATAGTCAAAGCTATGGTTTTTTCAGTAGTCATGTACAGATATGAGAGTTGGACCATAAAGAAGGCTGAGTGCTAAAGAATTGATTCTTTCAAACTGTGGTGATGTAGAAGACTCTTGAGAGTCCCTTGGACAGCAAGGAAATCAAACAAGTCAATCCTACAGGGAATTAACTCTGAATATTCGTTGGGAGGACTGATGCTGAAGTTGAAGCTCCAATACTTTGGCCACCTAATGTGAACAGCCCACCCACTGGAAAAGATCCTGATGCTGGGAAAGATTGAGGGCAGGAGGAGAAGAGGGTGACAGAGGATGATATGTTAGGGTGGCATCATCGACTCAATGGAAGTGAGTTTGAGCAAACTCCAGGAGATAGTGAAGGACAGGGAAACCTGGTGTGCTGCAGTACATGGGGTCACAAAGAGTCAGACATAACTGAATGACTAAAAAACAACATGGTAACTACAAAGCAAAAGCCTACAGTAGACACACAAAAAATAAAGAGATATTAATCAAAACATACCACTCTGGAAAGTCATCAAGTGATGAAAGAATGCAGCAAGAAAGGGCAAATGCTACAAAAATCATACAAAACAGTCAGAAAACAATGAATTAGATGGCATTATTAAGTTATTATTAATAATTGCTCTTAATATAGATGGAATAAATGTTCCAATCAAAAGTTATAGCATAGACAGATAGATTAAAAAAAAAGTAAGACCCAACTATAGAGAATTCCCTGGTGGTTCAGTGGTTAAAAATCCATCTTCCAATGCAGAGGACACAGTTTTGATTCCTGGTTTGGGAACTAAGATCCCACATGTCATGGGGTGTCTAAGATCATGCATTGCAACTACTGAGGCAAAAAAAAAAAAAAACAGAAAAGATAACTATACACCTAGTTCACTTTTCAAAATACATTGAAAAGTTCACAATCTACAAACAGTATCTGTTACATAGAATTATTTTTTGATACTTCAATGTACTATTGAACAAAAAACTACAACTTGTAATCATATTTATACATGCCATTTCATTTGCAAAATCATGCTAAAAATCAGAGCTATTGTACATTTAAATATAGAAAAAGCCATAATGGTAGTAGAAAATAAATGGGATTTCTAACAGTGATAATAACCGTAAAGCTTTGACAAGTTTTAAACATTACACAGGACCCAAAAAGTAAATAGAATTCACTGATATATTTAAATCTAACAAATTAATCTGTGTAATATTAGAAACCAGAAATCACAAAATATTTGATTCATAAATCTGTTAATAAAAAAATAATTTGAGTACAAGTTAAATGCCAATATGTTTAAAAATATACTAATATCATGACTGAGAGTTAATTTACTTGCCATATAAGCAACTTTCACTGTTGTTGTTAAGTCTCCAAGTTGTGTCTTTGAGACCCATGGACTGCAGCACACCAGAGTTCCCTGTACCTCACTATCTTTTGGAGTTTGCTCCAATTTACGTTCATTGAGTCAGTGATGCCATACAACCATCTCATCCTAGGTCACTCCTTTCTCCTCCTGCCCTCAATCTTTCCCAGCATCAGGATCTTTTCCAATGAGTCAGTTCTTCACATCAGGTGGCCAAAGTATTGGAGCTTCAGCTTCAGCATCAATCCTTCCAATGAATATTCAGGGTTGATTTCCTTTAGGATCATTTGGTTTGATCTTTTTGCTATCCAAGGGACTCTCAAGCATCTTCTCCAGGACCACAGTGGAAAAGCATCAATTCTTCGGTGCTCTGCCTTTCTTATGGTCCAACTCTTACAGCCACGCATTCAAGTTAATAAGCAGAACTTGAACAAACTTGAGCAGAATACTAGTATATAACATACATAAGGAGCACACAGAAGAAGAAATAAAAGTATTAAAAGATAAAGTCCATTGGTTATTTATATGGGTGTAATTCATAGTGTGCCAAACCCTGGTCTTTTGGCAGTTTATCTTGTGAGACAATGTCTTCTTCCTTTGTGATTCAAGTGTATCTTAGTTGTGAATTTTCCAATGGAATTATATCAATAAATGTCTTCTCCCTCTTCAGGTTGTTCATTTTGCCCCCTTGCATTCACCCTTTATGAATACACTACAGTTATATTCATCTTTCTATCATCTATACATAAACAATTATGTAAACATATATGTAATTCTGTTTACAATAATTTTTAAACTCTATCTTTACTTTTTTTGTCCTAGCTTTCTCAAGCAAGTATTCTGTCCTTAATTTTTTGGACACTATTTCCCTTTTTAATTGTTCAGAATGTGATAACAATTTTCTTTTGTAGCTTCTCTTTTTTGTTCTCACCTATAACCACAACTTCAGACACTATGATAGCTCATCCTTGGGCTTTTATATCTCATTTGAGTTTTTGCAAAACTTTGGGGTGGGCAACGATTTTTTATCTGCCATTTTTTGTTTTTTAGTTTTTTCTTCTTATATTCTTATAGTTTTTTAATGTCTTGTGCAAATTACTTTTTAACTATACCACATTGTTTAATGACATGAGTTCCTTTCTAATCAACTGTTTGCAGGGAATATGTGTGGAAATGTGGAGAGGTAGTATTCAAGGCAGTGTGTGCAAATGATTTATTTTAGCTCTTTTGCTTTCTCCAAGCTAAGAGGTCTTGCCAACTGCAAAGATGTTCCCAATTATTCCCTGAACAACAGACTCACAAGCATTTATATATTTCCTCGTTTACCTCCATTATCCCTGACTCTTCTGTGCTGTATCAAAAAGGAGTTCATGGAAACTGTTTAACATCAGCCTTTACAAGTAACTGCTCTTGTGTTAAAGAAGGTTGCTTATTTATTGTCTCTCAGTGAGTGCCACTTACTTTGGAGAATTATTCTCCTTGGCCTTAGTTTGAGAATAATTCCTGAAATTATCCTCCTTAGGCATCTTTCCCAGACCTTACTGGGCATCAGTTGCATTCTCTAGCCCTCCCTCATATATAGTGGTGTGGGGTCTCCTGCTTATGCTGAAGGTCAAGTTTTTAATTCCTTTTCTGGTTGCCATTGCAGGATTTATTTGATTAATATGAATCAAAAGAGTCGTGGTTTTTGCCCCTTTTATAGCATAAAATATTTTTTACTGTTTACCACAAGGCTGATACTTACAATATTAATGCTTATTACACTGAACTGAGGTGCCTAACAGTATGTTACCAGAGTTAGCATATGTTTCAGGGCAATTTTATACAGAATTCAAATTATATTTTTATGTGCTACAGGAACCCTGGTGTAGTTAAAAAGAAGGTCATATTTGTTTTAATTTTATTGACCTTGAGACATCGTTTTTTAAACTGTAAAATTTAGAGGCTTTTATAATACTTGGTGCATCTTAAACTTTATGCTGTTAGATGGTTGTATAGATGTTTTGCTGATTATTAAATCTTCGATAAAGAAAGCAATCTCAGTTACTTCACTCTAGCGTAACTATGCAATCTGCTTTAAAATGATACACTTCAGAGAGTGCTCTGAGGAATCCACGGAGATAAAAATATGAATTGACCATATAATACACATCTTCACCATAACCTCATTTGAGAATCTAATAAAAGCTATAGATATTCTACCCACAGGTGAAATTAAAAGTATAAATCACATATACAAAAATATTTCACTTTTGAATTCATAGAATTTGCTAACTTCCTGAATACTAACCATAGGCAAGAAATTCTTTTATCCAAGATTAAGACCTTTAAAATAAAGTGTCAAGTGTATAAATAGGTTCAAAATGAAGTATCTTTGTTAGCGACCTTGGAATCTAACAATTGACATCTTATTTAACTCTGGTTTTATGACTGAAATTAAGTGGAATTCACCCTGTATATCTATTTCCATATGAGGCTTTCAACTAAATTAAATGGTCTTTCCTTACTTTTAATAAGGTGAAATAATTTTAAATGTCAGACAATGTCATTTTTGATAGTTATCATAAAATGAGGCAGTTGCTAAGCAATCTACATTTTTGGCAAAATATCTGTGTTAAAGCCACTAGTAAATATCAAAGAGAAAAATTTTGTCTAGATACAATATAGAATTAAGTTTGAGAAAACAAAGAAGTCAGGAATACAATTGTGCTTAAGCACTTAAAGTGAATGTATCCTATTTTACTTCAATCTGCTCTTTTTTTCTTAATGTTCATATTCATGTAACTCTAATTTATTGTATAATTGTCTATTACTATACAATCTGTACCACTCCCTCTAATCTTTATATACAAGTACTTTTTATATATTACTTCTTAATATGTTATACAGAATTTGGTTTCGAGAGCTGTTAATTTATCTATGATTGCTCTAGGTTAAACATTACATTTTTGTCACCATCCAGATAGTTCTTTATTTTATTAAACAGGAATAGAGTTGAGACATTATTTTATTTTCTCCCAAAGCCTGGGGTGAATAAAAACTAATAACCAATCAATAAAATATTAGATATCATATTTCTTGTATCTAGGAATAGGTTAGGCCCACAAAATCATAATCTAACATAAAACTATTCAGTCTTCAAGTGTGTAACTCTGTTCTGAGTGAACATATGTGCATATGGCTATATAAGCACTTGAACACATAAGGGTTTAGCCTACAGCCCTGTCTCTGAACTTGTACAGTTTTTAGGGTTTTATTTTTACATAATTTAACACAAATAAAATTTGCATATTAGTACAAAGTATTTCCATGTCCCTTCACACAAAATCGCTAGATGTTAACTGTTTTTCACATTCACTTTTTAACATTTTCAATATGTCTCTTTCTGAAATGTTGAAATATTTGGCAGCACATTGCAGGCATGATGCCCCTTTATTTCTAATTGTGTCACTAGATACATGACAAAAATAAGAACATTTTCTTACCTAAGTACCGTATAATTGTATAAGGCAGAAAATGCATATATAGACAATGTCATTATTTTTTATCCAGCCATTCAAATTTTATGAATTTCTTTTATAGCAGGGAAAATTCCATCCATGGATTCAATTCATGACATATGCTGAGTTCAATTGTCATTAATTTTTAACTTAATCTGGAATGGTCCTTCAGTCTTTCTTTGTGTTTCATAATCTTAACATTTTCTAAGATTCCTGGCCAATAAGGAAGTGGACAAAGAATGATATAGACATGCGAAATGAAAACAGGAGTCTGTCTGAAGCACTCACAGTAGCCAAACTGGGGACTATTTGAGCATTACACAAATAGTGAGAGTAAGGAATTACAACCCATTAAAAAAATAAGAATCAAGGAGTCCATACTGATATAAATAAGTTAATAAATAAGTGACATAAGAAAGGAAAGCTTCTTACTATAGTATCATTCCAGCTAAGTATGCAGAGAAGCAGTGCTGGATATAGAACATCATAATTTGGCAACTGCAGTAGTTA
The DNA here is from genome assembly GCF_019320065.1 of Cervus canadensis. Taxonomy (NCBI): domain Eukaryota; kingdom Metazoa; phylum Chordata; class Mammalia; order Artiodactyla; family Cervidae; genus Cervus; species Cervus canadensis. The sequence continues at coordinate 45,852,715 of NC_057401.1, read as the reverse complement.
CAAAAGGTTCTTCTGGCAAAAGTCATCAATTACTGCAAAAACTAGCAGTCAAAAATATGATGAAAAAAAATATGATGAAAAATAATTTTTTTACAAAGTCTGAATTTATTTCCTGTGGGTATTATTGGCGAAAAACGGTAAAAAAGCTGCTTTACAGTGGAAAATCTTGAGACACTACCTTATCCAAGAGAAAAAAGTTAACATCACCAATAATGAGATGTCGGATGTCTCTTAATGTATTGCGCTGAGAAGGACACAGCAGCAGCTGTGATATCACAGCTGTGATATTCCAGCCAAAAACAGATTACCGGAATCTAATGATGAAGAAACATAAGGTAAAGCCAAGCTAAGGAACATCCTACAAAATAAGACTCTCTCAAAAAATAGTCAGTGTTTTGTTTTGTTCTGTTTTGCCCCTTTCTCTCAAGGTGGAATATTTCTTTATTCCCAGTTTATAAGTTCTTCTGTTTTCCTTTTTCCTCCTCTCATTATATAAAACTTCTGCACATCACACACTGAGGCACTCTACACGTCAGGGCATAAAGAACTCTAATCTCACCTCAGTTCAAAAAGGATTGTGTGAGGACCCAGAGTACAGACGTAATTCATCTTCTCTATCCATAGAACAAAATTGTTTGGGCCCATCTACCCTGCTCTGCTTTATAGTATTGTGATTGTGTGGATTAATTTACCTCACTGAATTCTTCCAAGGAACAGTCCATGGCTTCCTCATTTTCATATTCCTAGCAGTGCACATACTCATAAATTCTGCATTGCGTCTGCACCCTTTCATGTGCTCCGAATGCACCATAGGTCCCTCTACACTTACAGTTCAGTTCATGTTTCCACATGACTTAAATAGATCTATCTGCAGGGCTCACCATTTCTTTTTAGACATTACAAACTCAGTTCTCTACAGGAAATTTGCCTGTATTTATCTTTCTATAGGTAATGGAGACATGTATATAAATATGGGTCAAAGAAGAATCCCAGGTTACTCTTACAACACTGTTGTATGCAATATTTTAAAGTGGTATCAGAAATCAAATTGTTTTAGAAACATAGACAGCCTTACCTTTTACAAACTGTCTCTAGAACATGCCCTCACTCGTGAGACACACTTCTGGCTCTAACAGGGTGATATATCTTTAGCCTTTATTCTCCCAAACTTTTTATGTGAAACACTTCTAACAGATGTGTGATTTTCCACTCTGTTAATTAATGATCAGATCAATTATGTAGCTAACCAATTTTGAGACTTTTTTTGTTTGAGGTAGGATACATTGATTCATATTTCTTAGGGTGTTAAAAAAAAGTCTAAGAGATTTAGATTTGAGATTTTTTCTTATTGTGATATTTTTCAATAAGAAAATGCATAATTAGGAGAAAAATGGGCTAATATAGAATCTCATGTAATTTTCCATAAGGAAGGGTAATTAAGCCCAATATTAGTTACAGCTCACCTTTTCTAAAACCAAATTCCTAACGCAAAAGAGACAATTTCTGAAGTATTGCTATTATACTTGAAGATAATAAATCTATGTTCTAACCATTTAAATGCCATTGAGTGGTCTATAACTAGTATTAGACCTTATTATCTGCATTCACATGGTTTGTTAGTTGCAATTATCTTTCCTTATTCTCCCTTCAGGCTTAAATAACCAAATAAAACTTTTAAAAGTTCAAAAGTATTCTAATTTTCCCCAGACTTAAACAATATAATAAAATGTGTTGCATTTTATAGAGACCTGTATGGATGTAATTGCACAGGGGTTTCATAAAATTAGGAAAATAATATACTGATGCTTCATTTTGTGTAGGAAGTAGCTAACACAGTATCCTCAGAAATAGTTTTCAATAGTGCATGCCCTATTGAATTAAGATGGGTTAATAAGCTACAACCTGTAGACCAAAAATCCAAATCTGGCCCATAACTTGTTGTTATTAATAAGGCTTTATTGGAAAATAGCTACATTCACTCTTCATGTAAGATTTATGGCTACTTTCACACTACAACAGAGCTGAGGAGTTGCTACATAGACCAATCGACCACAAAACGCGAACTCTTTACTTTTACGGAAAAAGTTTGCTGATGCCTGTGGTACAAGAAAATTTCCAGGCAAAATAGTGTCTGATACTTGAGAATAGGTTATGCACATTTAGTGATGGTTGAAAGTGAAAGTGAAAGCCACTCAGTCATGTCTGATGCTTTGTGACCCTATGGACTGTAGCCCACCAGGCTCCTCTGTCCATGGAATTCTCCAGGCAAGAATACTGGAGTGGGTTGCCATTCCCTTCTCCAGGGGATCTTCCCAACCCGGGGATCAAATCCAGGTCTCCCGCATTGCAGGCAGATTCTTTACTACCTGAGCTACCAGGGAAGCAATGGGATACTTGAAATAATTGTTAATCTGACCTGTACTTGCATTTAATAGTGAAAAAGGGAATTTAAGGTTCCATAAAATTTAGAAATGAGTATTAAACTAAATAATTTCCTATTTGACAGTGCAATGTATTCTCAAACTGAGCTAAGTAGATTAAGTATTGCCAAATATGCCCTGTACGTTATATATCTTCCAAAGGCTTGACCTTTATAAGTATATACATCTGCCTTATTTTTGCCTTATAGAGAGCATGGTTGTTCAAATCACTATAACAATTCTCTCATGTATTGCTATTTCTTTGTATGCTTTTATACAGATTCACCTATATATCTTTTTTAATCATCAATGTGCGTGCTTGTTTAACAAAATCAATTTACCTTTGTCTTGACAATGAAGAGTGTTATTCAGTTTAGTATACCACAAAGTAATATTCCTGAAGAAATATTTGAAGCATAAAGTCACAGCTGAGAAAATTCCTTTGTAATTTGAACTGGACTTAGCCCAATATATTTTTTCAGTTATGGTCATTGATTTTTATACTGAAAGTTAATTAAAGTTATTTTTTTCTTTTTGTGTCTATAATGAAACATCTACTTATGAAAAGCAGTATTGAACATTCCATTGCAAGAAGAAAATACTTTGTACGCATTGACAATTTTCAGTAGTGTTAGTTGAAATGTTAGAAAATAAATTGAATTATCTAATTCACTTTTAAATGCAGATGTAATAATTTAGAGTCATTTAAAGTCATCTCAAATACTTCCATGGAGTCACATTTTAGGACTAGCTAAGCAAACTCAGTATCTTCTTTAACCAGTCTAGACACTAAAGCTAGAGGATGTAAGTGACTTGCTCAACTTTTCCAAGATTACTTCAAGGTTTCTTCTTGTATCTTAATCTGCTTCTACTAGCTACATAATATTTGTAAAAATGGCACGTGAAATAGTAATTCCACTTTACTATAAGTATTGGTGGGAGTTTCCAAACAATCAAGCTTGTGTGTGCTACATGATGGAAAATTATTTGAGAATAGAAAATTGAAGGTCTCGCATCAACTTGGCTCATTAGTACTAACCATAAAAACTCACTGCTATCTTTTTTCCAGGTCAGCTTAGTACTTCCCATATTTAAATTACCACAAGCATTGCTCAAGCATTAGAATAGCAAAAGTGGTTTAGGGTGAGTAATCACAAATTTAACTCAACTAAACCAGTTAAACGGATTCATATTCATTAAGCATTGAATCAGTAGTGAGAAGACTCTTGAGAGTCTCTTGAATCACAAGGACTCAAATCCTAAAGGAAATCAACCCTGAATATTCATTAGAACGACTGATGCTGAAGCTGAAGCTCCGACACTTTGGTCACCTGATGCTAAGAGCTGACTCATTGGAAAAGACTCTGACTGGGAAAGGAAGAGAAAAGGGTGACGGAGGATGAGATGGCTGGATAACATCATTGGACACAAGTCCATTAAGCAAACTCTGGGAGATAGTGAGATACAGGGAAGCCTGACGTGCTCCTGTCCATGGGGTCACAAAGAGTTGGAATAAACAACAACAAAGGGCTTCCCAGGTGGCTCAGCGGTAAAGAATCTGCTTGCAATGCAGGAGACACAGGTTCCATCCCTGGGTTAGGAAGATTACCTGGATAAGGAAATGGAAACCCACTCCAATATTCTTGCCTAGGAAATCCCATGGACTAAGGAGCCTGGAGGGTTACATCCATGGGGTGACAAAAGATTCAGACATGACTTAGTGACTAAACAACAACAACAAATTGTGTACATATTAGCCATTTTTTTAAAATAGTTTGATTCTTGTTTTTGTTCAGTTTAAGTCACAGAATGTGGATGTGTAGTATTATCTATCTCATATGTAAGTATAGCCACATTTTATAAGTAGAAAAATTTGACTAGAAATTAAATCACATGGAATTTTTTTTTTTTCCTTAGCAGCCTCCTTAGGTTTTTTGTTTGTTTGTTTTGTTTTTTTTATTAGTTGGAGGCTAATTACTTCACAACATTTCAGTGGGTTTTGTCATACATTGATATGAATCAGCCATAGATTTACACGTATTCCCCATCCCGATCCCCCCTCCCACCTCCCTCTCCACCCGATTCCTCTGGGTCTTCCCAGTGCACCAGGCCCGAGCACTTGTCTCATGCATCCCACCTGGGCTGGTGATCTGTTTCACCATAGATAATATACATGCTGTTCTTTCGAAACATCCCACCCTCACCTTCTCCCACAGAGTTCAAAAGTCTGTTCTTACTTCTGTGTCTCTTTTTCTGTTTTGCATATAGGGTTTTTTTTTCCTTAGCAGCCTCCTTAGTTTTAAATGAGTTTACCTGATAGCTCAGCTGATAAAGAATCCGCCTGCAATGCAGGAGACCCCAGTTTGATTCCTGGGTTACGAAGATCTGCTGGAGAAGGGATAGGCCATCCACTCTAGTACTCTTGGGCTTCCCTTGAGGCTCAGTTGGTAAAGAATCCACCCTGAGGAGGAGCCAAGATGGCGGAGGAGTAGGACGGGGAGACCACTTTCTCTCCTACAAATTCATCAAAAGAATAACTGAATGCAGAGCAAACCTCACAAAACAACTTCTGATCGCTAGCTGAGGTCATCAGGCGCCCAGAAAAGCAGACCATTGTCTTCTAAAGGAGGTAGGACAAAATATAAAGGATAAAAAGTGAGACAAAAGAGCTAAGGACGGAGACCCGTCCCGGGAGGGGAGTCTTAGGCGGCCTTGCTTGGGCTAGGGTCCGGGCCTGAGTGCCCTGAGGACAATCGGAGGGAGCTTCTGTGAGGTGCCAACTTGAACTGTGGGAGACCAAGGGGGAGAGAGTTGACCGGCCGGAACACACTGCCGGCCGTTCGCAGAACAAAGGGACGGAGAAAGTCCCAAGAAGAGGTCGCAGGCTGCGGACCCGCCCAGCCCCGCCGGAGGCAGGAGGCAGGGGGGAGGGGAAGGTCGCGGCGAGACACAGGGCGCAGGCACCCGACCGGCGCGGGCGGGGACTGGGGCTGGGGACGCAGAGGGCGGAAGGCGCGCGCACCCGACTGGCGCCAGCGGAAACTGAGACTGGGTCCGCGGAAGGGAGTGAGTGCGCCACACCTGGGGATAGTGCGCCCATCAAGCCCCTCGCTGCCTGGACCGCTCTGACGGGGAAGGCACAGAGAGCAGGCGCAGCTTTTCCTTCCGCGCTTTTGTGTAACACCCGAGGGCTGGAACCTAGCGCACCGCGGGGCGCGCTCCATATAGAACAGCCAGGAGCCTGAGCAGCGGCAGACGGAGAAAGCAGCGTCAGCCCCTCCCGGCAGCGCCAGCCCGCCCCCGCAGGGCCAGCCCCTCCCCGCAGCGTCAGCCCCGCCCCCGCAGGGCCAGCCCCTCCCCGCAGCGTCAGCCCCGCCCCGCAGCGTCAGCCCCTCCCAGCAGCGCAACGGAACTAGCTACCTGAATAAGAGTCTGCCTCCGGCCGCCTGTGTCAGGGCGGAAATGAGGGTCTGAAGAGACCGGCAAACAGAAGCCAAATAAACAAAGGGAACCGCTTCAGAAGGGACTGGTGCAACAGATTAAAATCCCTCTAGAAAACACCGACTTCACTGGAAGGGCCCTGTAGATATCGAGAAGTGTAAGCTGGAACGAGGAGCTATCTGAAACTGAGCAGAACCCACACTGACCGCAGCAGCTCCAGAGAAACTCCTAGATATATTTTTACTTTTTTTTTCTAAGTAAGGAAAAAAAAAAAAATTTTTTTTTTCTTTTTATATTTTTCTTTTTTATTTTTTCTCTTTTATTTTCCTTTAAAATTCCCTATTACTCCCCCATTACTCCTTAACTTTCATTTACATAGATTTTTACGATTTTTTTAATTAGGGGAAAAAAAAAATTTTTTTTTTC